>NW_022987910.1:162500-407500 GCF_902827165.1 Trematomus bernacchii
TGATCACTGTACATTAGCCAGTCTGTGTAGTAAAGGGAACCAGCTGGGGCCACACTCACGCTAACACTGGACCTTTTGTCAAGGTCTCAGCCCCCCTACAAGTAAAATAAAAACCTTGTTGCATGAGAGATACTCTTTGTGTGGAAGCAGACATTGTTCCTTTTGTGGCGTGTCAAAGCTGACATGCCAGGTCCAACACAGTGCTGAATAAACTGTGGTTTGTGTACATACTGTAACTGTAAGCTGTGGAAAAGGAGCAAGGCAGCGGTCTGTGATGATCTTGGCGGACAGTGAGGATTTGGCACGCAGGCCAATAGCTGGAGCAGCAGTACCACATGCAGCCCTTTCCCTCAGGATAATAACTGCTGGTGGAGCAGAGAGGGAGAAAACCTGCAAGGATCAGCCTTCCTGTTCACACCCCATCATGCATGAGCTGGCAGGGTCCTTGTGTTGTTATGGTCATGAGACATTTCCTGTGTGTGTTTTGGGGTTGCATCTGGGCTTGTTTACAGCCCAGGGTAGAACCTTATTAAGTGGAACATGGTATCGGCGGATGTGGGGGGGGGCTCAAGTGCCTATTAGTGGGGCCGGTTTGTAGCCCCAAACCAGAACCATACTGGGCCAGGTGCTCCATGCTACAGCCTTGTTTCCACAACACAGACAAACAGGGCTGAAAAGGGCTTACTCATTAGAAAAGCGTGCATCGTTAACTTTTGCGAAAAAAAATCCCCTCTTCAAACATCACTTGCTTCATCTTCCATGATGATGTGTCTGATTGGACATTGAATTTTAAAGGGAAACTTTGATGATTTTGAACCATTATTGTATGGTTGCATTGTGGGTGGTATGAACAAATGAATAATGTTTGGCTTTCCTCTGCGCTCATTTGCCAAAAACGTTTGCAGAATGATACGAAATTACGCGTAAAGCATCATCCTACGGCCTTTTGCCGGCGGTTTGCGGGTTGCACAGAGGGGAGACAAACATTGTTCAATTACACATACCACCCACTTTGCAACAAGAGAAATATCTTTCTTTTATGGATGGTGATATTCTATTTCTCTGTTTATCAGCAAATCCATGCACCATGCATCCCAACACCACATGATCATGTCTCTCTACTTCCAACTTCTCTGCCCTGATTTCACCACTGAGGACAAAAAACGTAAAAATAAAACTATTCACGAATATAGAGTTTTATTACAAAAAGGAGGTTAACTATTTTTTGGAAATTGCATGGCATTGTCAATTTTTGCAAACAGAGATATATAGTGCATTTGCCATTTATCCAGGACAGTTTTATTTAGTTGTGGATTATTTTGCATTCTAGGTAATATTAACGGCAGCAAGGCATATGCTGCTGGGTCTAGTTAAAACTTCAGAGCCCACATTCATCTTAATGAAAGAACATGTCAAGTAGTGCAACAGTGCTCGTTAATTATTTGCTATCAGCAAACAAAGACAATACTCGTTAGTAGGAACAGTTCTTTTGATGGTACCAAAATAGAATATTACAGAATCATTTAATCTGGAAGTTCATTTCATAGTTCGTGAGCATGGCTATAAAACGCAGAAAAAGAAAGAAATATGACTAAGAAAACTAAGGTGTCCTTTACTCATCCTTTCTCTCTGGTTGTGCATATGCAAGCACCTTCCTCTTTCATTTTTTTTGTGTGTTCATGACTATGAGACCCCCCCCCCTCCAGCAGCTACATGAATTCCTCCACAGCTCCAGTGTAAAGTGTCCTGCAAAGACCAAAGCTGTGCAGCAGAGGACAAAGCAGAGAGGGATTAGCATCCCCCTCCTCTCTGCCCATGCACACCCGCACTATGTAACACTCGACATAATCAAACACTCACCCAGTGTGACACACAACACAACCAAACACTCTGCCGGGGCTGTGCTACTAAAACAAACCCTGTGCTGGAACCCCAGGGGCCGAGGAGAGTGGCGGAGGAGCTGAGGAGGCGGATGTGAGGGAGGCCAAGAACTCATGGTGTTTATGCTGAACAGCCAGAGAGTGGGAAACGCACGGAACACGATCCCCATGTTTTCCCTACCCCAGCTAATCCGACAAAACGACAGAGAGAGCAGATTCCCTTACAGAGAAAGCTGCCACTTAGATATTTATCCTCGCTAAGGCAAACATCTGGCCCCGGCGGGCTCTTTTCATAGGGCGATATGAGTGGGTGTGATACTCGGCTACATTTATCTGGGTGTGAAGTTTTAATTAAAAGTGAAAGCCATGCCCGCCAGCCAACCCCCCCAAGCTTTGTCTATCAACTGAGTTTCATCTGATTGTGGAGTGAAGACAGGAAGCAGAACTATAGCAAAATAAAAGGTAGACAGATGGCAGAAAGAAAGCAGAAAATAGACAAACAAATGCAAAGGCGTGTAGGAGACGAGATGCAGACATGAGATACAGAGTACCTTATCTGCTAAGGAGGTGCTCAGGGTGTGAAATGTACCTTCTTGCTGTTTGTTTTCAGTTGCACTCAGATGGAACAGCCTGAATTACAGACAAAGTGCCTGTTGCCCCCACACACAGAGGAGGGCGTATTGCTTACACAAAAATCTGCTTACTCTCCAGAGTCTGGTTTTCCAGAAGCACCCTTGCATGCAAGATCACCTCTGTCAACCGGCTTAGAGCACATTAAGGAGCCACGAACTAGAGGGCAACTCCTAACACCCATCCATCCTGTTTTGTGGTTTTCATGAATTTGCAAACTGTCTTTGGAAAGTTTTCTGCGATATATTAAAAGCAAATCCTGACACTGCTTCAGCTCTTGCATTGTGGTCACAGTCGGAGCAGCAGTTTACGAGTGAGACTGAGCTCATGTTGTGTTTACCAAATCGCCTCCGGATACAAAGTGCTGGGGCCTCATTTATGAGCTGGCACATGGACCCCCTCATCACTTTTAACAAAAAAAAAAGCTCATTCTACGCACACCTTGTTTATAGCAACACAGGTAATAAAGCTAAACCCCCGCTCTATCAGTTGTAATTGCATTCAGGAGACAGAAAGTGTGTGAATGAGCTTCAGTGCCCCCACGTGATAAAGGTTCCAGACTACTTTTAATTAAAGTTCTGCTGACACAGAGGAGGGAACTTTACACTTGTGTCAAGTTACAAATGTAGATAGTTTCAAGATTGTTTTATAATTAGTCATCACACTTACTATTCACCCAGGGCCAGTGCTCTTACAGTGCTCAAAGGAATGGTTGTGGTCAAGTTGTGGTTTACAGTGTGTAGCTCACATAAGGTGACTTTTAAAATAAATTGTTCAACATTTAGGAAAATATGCTCATACACACTCTTGAAAACAAGTTTCAGCTCAACATGATACCTGTGTCTGGTCTGCATGGTAAATATTAAGTGTCTGCTAGCTAGCTACCTTCCTTAGCTTAGCATAAACAGTTATACAGGTATATGCCATATATGCCCTGTAGTCCTGTCGACATTTTCACTTATTGATAACACAAATTAACTGTGTGTTGAGTCATTGAGCTTTACAGATGTTGGTGGGCATATAAAGTTACCTTTGGACAGAGCTGAGCTAGCTATCTCCCTAATTTCTTGTCTTTGTGCTAAGCTAACACTTCCTTCGACTTTCACCCTTGCCTCAGGTAATATCGCAGACAGATGTCCAGTGCAGGGATAACTAAATGAGTCTCACCTCACCTGAATGTCTGCCAGGCTCTTTGCTCGAACGACTGTGGCCTATCATGTGTTACCTGGCCATGCTCTCAGTGTGAGAGGATGTTAATTGGCAGTGAGGCGCCAGTCTCCCCCCCCCACACCCCTCCTCTGGCGTCAGTCAGGGCCAGGAAAGGTGGCAAACAGCCTGGCCACAGAGCGCTCCAGACTCCGTGAGTCCAGAGGGAACCAGGAGGCATGATCCACTGTGGAAGGGCCATCGCTGGAGCCCACACCTGGCCTGAACTTGCACACTTTAATGGAAAACCTGCCCCCAGACCAACACAGGGAAGTTGTTCTTCCAGTAAATAAAGGGAGAATTATTTTTAAATTCAAAAGCCAGAGTGGCTCAAAGAAAAACTCCTGTCTCCTGTTAAGTGCAGTGCAGAGTTCCCTCCTGGCTGATTGGGTTGTGTGTGTGTGTGTGTGTGTGTGTGTGTGTGTGTGTGTGTGTGTGTGTGTGTGTGTGTGTGTGTGTGTGTGTGTGTGTGTGTGTGTGTGTGTGTGTGTGTGTGTGTGTGTGTGTGTGTGTGTCCTGGCTCCTGTCTGCCTACCCTGGATTGGACTCCTGTCGCCTTCCCAGTGAAGGGCCACTCAACCTGGGTGGATATTCTTTCCTCTCACATCTGCTATGAATTTACCAGAGCCAAGCCATTCAAAGACTCCTTTATGGAGCCGTCAGCAGCCCTGTGACTGCTTCCTATTAAGACACATGCACACCTTGGCACACACACACACAAAGGGTTGTACTCAATACATTCATGCCTACCTTGAATACGTATTTCCATATACATGTTGTCTTTCGGTCTTCCTTTGCATATTCTGTATACAAACACACAGGCATAGTTACCTCAAGTTTCTTGCTCAATCCAAAAATCTGAATTTGAGTCAGACTCAACAGCTGCAGTCTTTTTTTTAATGAATCACCCGTGCATGGTGGAGCAGTGCAGGAGTGGTTATTGGGCCATTAAGCACTTTAATCTATTTATTGCTGACATCCCTCTCTCTGGGCATATGCACACTCCAGAGAAACATGAGCCGAATCAGCAGCATGGCCATGGTGCAACTTTAGACCGATCTGATTTGGAGAGCAACGAAATAATAGATGTAATAAAAAACTATATGATCCATGATAAGTGTGATATTCTTAATCCTGCAAACTGAAAAAAAAAGAAAGGGGGAAAACAGAATCTTGTCTAGTTAAACAGGAATATTTCTACATAAAATCCCTTCTATTATTAGATTTGAACTTTTTTACGCAGAGGGATTCGGATTTTTGATTTACAACAATCTTCTCCTCCTCCTGGAATGAAAATAAAAAAGCCTACTAAACAAATTGTCAAAGTGTTCGTTTATGCAACAGTGCCTGGCACAGAACAGACGAAAACACAACTTTTATCAGCAACTCATTTAATTAATTAATTCCTTCATTAAAGGTGGGGTAGGTAAGTTTGAGAAACCGGCTCGAGATCGCTAGAATTTGAAAATACACAACCGGAGAAAATCTGCCACTTCCTTACAGAGCCCCTCCTCCAACACACACGAACGCGCACATGACCAATGAGGGCACGAGATAAGTTTGTGCACAGATGGAAGGCTGACAGGCAGGTAGGCCATCCAGTTATTTTAGCCGGGCCTGCTAAAATGATTGGTCGTGCTTTTTACAGTACTACGGCTTCCACAGATTACATTTTTTTATGGATTTTTTGTCAAAGCACTTAAGATATTCATTGCTATCGGGATGTTAAGAGCATTCCATGGAATATGACAAAAAGTGTATCTCGAGCCGGTTTCTCAAACTTACCTACCCCACCTTTAAGTGCTTTGAAAAAAAATCCATAAAAAAATGTCATCTGTGGAAGCCGTAGTACTGTAAAAAGCACAACCAATCATTTTAGCCGGCCCGGCTAAAATAACTGGATGGCCTACCTGCCTGTCAGCCTTCCATCTGTGCACAAACTTATCTTGTGCCCTCATTGGTCATGTGCGCGTTCGTGTGTGTTGGAGGAGGGGCTCTGTAAGGAAGTAGCAGATTTCTTCCGGCTGTGTATTTTCAAATTCTAGCGCACTCGAGCTGGTTTCTCCAAAATTACCTACCCCACCTTTAATTCATAAAGGACAACGCATAGTATTCAACATTTCTATAAATTGTTCAACAGCAGCCCCATGCTCAATATCCAATGCAAAGCGACAAAACTCAGCCAAACGATACCATCGGTGACTTCACATTAAATACCAAGTATTGCCATTTTTGACACATGCAAATAAGTAAAGTATAATGCTGCGTTCACACCGGACGCGATGCGCTGTTTGGGGGCGGCGCGATTACATGTAAAGTCAATGCAGAGACGTGGACAGACGCGAATTCGCTCCGACGGTGCGCATGAAGCGGTGGACGCGGCGCGAATCACACGATTGAGGCGATTGAACGGTGCCGCGTTAAACGCGAGAGTTCAATTTTTTCAACTCGAGCGTCAAATTCACGTGACGCGTTCTCGCGGAAGCCAATCAGCGGTGAGAATCTCAGCCGCCGTCACTGACGTTCAACCACACAACATCAGCCGTTAGCTGTTAGCAGTTAGCACACAGAGCTCACAGCTCCTCATATCCGTTCAGAAACTGGACAAAAGTTAAACAAGTACAAACCACAGACTGTCTGTGTCATGGTGAATACAGTCGCTGGTTTATTTATGTCTGTAGGCCGTTGTTATGAGTGTGGAATGAGCATAGACAACGTTAGCTTAGCCTGGTCGACCCGATCTTCATTCAGAAAACAAGCATTTTAAAAGGTGTTTTGCCAGCCGTCTTGTCTGCAGACTTGTCAAAGCATTAATTCATGGTTGTTACTAACCGGTATCAGTATGTTGTTACTTCGGCATCATTTAGAAACGTGTATTACAATTTAATCACGGTAAAATATGTTCATTTGTTGTAGTTGTAGCTCCCGAGCCAGCGCGTCTTGTTTGAATGATGCGAGTAAACACAGCTGGCAGCCGCGGTGAAACTCCAGCGTTTAGAGCGATGCGATAGGAGCGATTAGAGCGAAGCGAATAGTCGCATCGCGTCCGGTGTGAACGCAGCATAAGTAAAATAGCACAATCAAAATGAAGATCTTGGAGATAATGGAAAAAAGTGTTAACAGTTTTGTCATGCGGAGATGTGGATAAAAAGCAGTTAGTAGTGCTATCACACAGCAAGCACAAGTCATGCAGCGAAGCTTTGTAAGACATGCTAATAGAAGAAAGTTTCAGTGCGTTACAAAGTACTAATGAGTCCAACATCTTTAATTTGTAAACACAAGTAGAGGACATAAACCAGTAAGGCAAACAAAGAGCCAGAGAAGGCCAAGGCCACGAATCAAAAATTAACAAACTACGAAGAGCCAGGAACAGAGAAGTAAGTGAATTTGGGAATGCTGGAGAGCTTTATCAAACAAAAAGAAAATCATGGCAAAGGACTAGGAAGTGGGCCGGTATTTATGACTGAGGTAATCGAGGAAATGGGAAGCGGTAAAGCTGGTGGGAGGAGCAGGTCAGGCAGGGAAAATGGCAGGAAAGAGGTTATCAGAGGACAGGTGGGCATGAAATCGAGGCAAAATTAATGAGACACACTTTCTATTTGCATACAGTCTAAACAAGATTAAAGAGTGATCTGAATTAATTGCAGCTCTGTGTCAGCTGCATGTGCAAAGAACATCATCATAACTTTGGCAATTTCCTTTCTGAAATCCCATGTGCACACATTTAAACAGTGAGGAGGCGGTTAATTGGCTTTCTATTGCTCCACTGCTAAGCTTTACAAAGAATCCAGAGATATATATATAAGCCTATTCAACATTTGGGATCATAGCCTGACTGAACGGTAGGATGAAGCCTCAGTATGAATCATGAAAGGCCTCGGCCCACTTATTACGTCTACAAGTTTGACTGCCTTTCATCTTCGCTGCAGCGCGTTCATCCAATTGTTGCTGCTGCCATATCTGGATGCGTGAGTTCAAAGAAATCCCTGCTGAATTCTGAGGTTCTTCTCCCCGGTCGTTTTTCAGATTGCCTTTAAAAAAATTCACATTTGTGCCTTCATGTAAATCTTAAATGACTATATTATTGATAAAGAAGGAAGCGACATGTAAAGGGATACCCTACATTTACCTGTTTAATGGAAAGACAGTCAGCGTAAGCGGGTCCAAGCTTGGCACTGATGTGTCTGGTTGCAGTCATGCCAAAGAGGATTTTTGACTGATGTGTAAATGCCGCTGTTTGGTCTGCAGGAAGATTCAAACTCTTTCAGAGGAGAGCAGGATCCCCTTTGGGGTGAGAGCTCTGTGTTCCCAGGAGAAAAGCCATCCTCTGAACTCCTCCATTTCTGCACTCTCTCGCTTGCCTCCCCTCTTACTTTGGTTATATCATCAAAGGGAGAGGAGGCGCTTGAGTGGAGAAAATTGGGGGAGAAGGCTCTGTTTTGTGAATAATGCATTAATAATCATTTGTACTTGCACTTAAAGCAGAGAGAAATTGAGGGCATGTCATCGCTGCGGTCATATAAGTTGATGTTGGCACCCAATTTTCAAGTTACCTTTATGCTCTGTGAATGGTTACGTGCCTCTCTTCTCTCTGTTCTGGCAGACTGTCAAGATTGTTTGTGTCTTTCCCCCTTGTCCTCAATTTCTTTTTGCGTTCCTGCAGCTGCCAGCGTGATAGACTACTGACTGAGCTCATATGACACAAATCGAGTTCACGCTTACAGCTCAAAACTCCCTTCACTGCAACACCGACTCCAGCAGAAGAGCTTGACTCGTTGTGTCATTTTAATGTGAAGTCACCGATGGGACAGATGTCAAGAATACAGCAAGTAGGTCTTAGTATAGCTTCATCTCAAGATGGAGACATGTGAACCTTGTGGAGAGATATTTATAGAGATTTGATTTTTAAAGGCATCTAAATGCTATTAAAAGTACGTATATTGGGCCACGGCAAGCCTCCAAAACAGCTTTAATGTGCCTGACATTATAAGCTCATCAAACAATTATTTGACATCCTAATGCCCTGAACCTGTGTCTGCATGTGTTACATTTCCCCATTACATTTTGTTAAGGAAACAGTTCCCTTCAAAAACAATAATGCACTTTCTCCTCTTACCTGTAGTGCTAGCTTGTTTTAGTGTGAACTTCAGGGTGTTCAAAACATAAACTGTGTAGTTGTCTGCCTTCCCTCGAATATATGGAACTAAATTGCAGTCGGCTTGGGTTGAAAAACTCAGAAACAATGTCTGCTTCTATAAATCATGACCCGGTTACCCTAGATAATTCACAGACCTTGAACAGAGCAGTGTATGAACTGTTTTATTGCACCTTTAACCACATGATGTCACAGTGTGCTGACACACCTGGCAGCACACTGTGACATCACTGCAGCAAGGTAATACAAAGTAAAACCACTGGAGATCACAGAAAACAAGATGTTCAGTCACTGAGGTCAAACGCACACAAATAAGAGAAAATTAATTGTATAAAGAGATAAGAAAGAAAACACAACATACATGACAAAAAAGAGAGAGAGATTAACACATCCTCTTGGGGAATTATTGAAACATTGTGTATCATTAAAATCAATAAGTGTTTTCAAACCCCTGCAATGCTTTCCCAGTCCTCTAATGTGACTCCGTTGTCATGCTGGGCATCATGTCTGCTGGAATGAGAGTGAGACACACTTGTCAGATGCCCTCTGCACTGACTTGGACCCGGGGTAAATATTTGAAGGGTGGGCTGCTCCGCTCTGCTGTTATTCACACACACACACACACACACACACACACACACACACACACACACACACACACACACACACACACACACACACACACACACACACACACACACACGCACACACACACACACACACACACACACACACACACACACTGTGTTGATGTCTCGGTCATACACTGCTGCTGTCAGTTTGCACAGGGTTCAAAGTTTAGTCTGCGCATGGCCAGTGTTTGTTATGGAGAGAGGGCACCTGCTGCTGCTGCTGCCTGTCAGGCCAGATGTTCTGATATAAGGGAGGTGGATTAAAACCTAATAACTGTGTGATATCTTGTCAAACCACACCCAACTGCTGCTTAAAATAGTTAAACGCACGCACGCACACACACACACACACACACACACACACACACACACACACACACACACACACACACACACACACACACACACACACACACACACACACAGTGAAACAAGCTGTGAACTCCACACTGACATACAGTATTATCACCTTTATAGTGACTTGTTAGCAAACAGTTGTTTATTTACACATCAAGCTTACTCAGTTTCACAGACAGGAAGTGTATTTTTATTTTAGATGTATTCACTTTCTATTTTATTTGACAATTTTAATGAAAATTCTGAAATGTTTGTTAACATTTTTGGATTATTTTCAATAGCGTCCATGTCCTTTGACTCAATAAGTCCAAATCAATGCAGAATTGTATTACTAGTACTTGCCTTACTACACTTGAAAAGTAGGACACACCTCCTTCTATAGTATTTTAGTTTACATTCTATTTTTATCAGCAGTTGTTCATTGAAAACTCTTGAAAAACTAAATTCGACTTGAATAATTTTGTCAAAAAAGGGGTGCTTCATAAAGCACATTTATCATCATATTTTTGCATAATGTTCACTAACTTGCTTTCACTAAGCAAGTTAGCACAAGGTATTGCAACCTAACAATTTTGTTCTCATTCAAAATGGTTATTTATTGAAAGTGTGAAGTGAAACCCTGTGGTTGAGAATAGCTTATCATATTAAACATGTTTATTTTACATTATGGAAGTGTTTTTGAACTCTTTCTGAACCTCTTAAACTGTAGTAACTCAGGCGCTTCTGTGTGTTAGACGGCAGCATGTACAGTCATTGATTTCTTTTACCTCAGTAGGGAGTGAAAGTTGGGTGATTAATGCACGTCTGAACCATGTTTCACTGCGTAGGATGCACCAAGAGAAGAATGAACAATACTTGAAACACATTTCATGAGTTTGGAAAATCCCTGATGGATCCAACAAATGTATAAAATAGATTTATATCATACTGCATTGTACTTCATATAAGTTAAGAAACAAGGTTTTATAAACTAAGGAAGCAGGAGTTCATTACAAGTTCACTCAAATTGTGCGAGTGAGTTCATTTTGGTGTATAGCAGTGTTCAGTTGGTTTTGGCTCCATTTCCCCAAAACAAGTCAGCCACTAAAACAGGCTGTCACTGTGATTCAGTCAGCGTTTAGACTCAGGAATAACAACACAAATACAAAATGCTGCGAACGCCTCGAGGCGTCCCGAATCTGCCTCTTTTTTTCTTCTTGTGGGTCAAGACACGTAGCAACCTCTTTCTTTATGGCTGCATTTACAAAGAGCTCATGGGAAGATGATCAGACGCTTCCATTTTAAAATAGAGAGCTCTTAGAAAAGGCGGGTAAAAAATACATGTCCACATTCTTGATTCTATTTTCCGTAGGCAATAAAATGTTCCAAAGTGAAACATCATTTTATGTTTATTATATCTGAATGCAGCTGTCAGCGTGATGGAGCGGTCTCTAATCAACTGCTGCGTTTCCACTGACTTTTCACATCTCTGACCTTTACTCTGATCCATCTTAGCCTCTACACCTGTTGCCAAATTACAGATGGCTCAGAGGCTGTCAGCACTTCGCTAGATATTTCATAAGATCTGGCTGTCCTCTACTTCAGTACATCACAGACACACTTCTCATTGTGGTTATAGTACCGGGACTTTCCACTGTGTAGTTATCATTGCCCTCTCATAACTACCTGTATGGGCACATTTTTGTGGAGAGAGGTCCCTGTAAAAATGTTTCGGACCACTGAGTGCAGCAGCATCGTTCTTTGGGTCCATAAAAAGCCTTAGAAGCCCAATTCAAAAGCAGTCTACTCACTTTAATACCATTGTGTAAATACTTTTCTCAAGTCCAAAGATTTCTACTGGCTTCATGATATTTTCTTTCTGCCTATCAACTGAATTAAATGAAGATACACCAGCGGTGGAAAGTACATTTACTCAAGTTGAGTACATTTTGAGGTACTTGTACTTTACATAATTGTTTCCGTTTTATGCACACTTCATTGCTTTGGAAGCAAACATTGTACTTTTTACCCCACTACATTTATTTATCAAGATTAGTTACTGCAGGTTATTATTAATTATACAAAAACACATCAACTGATACATTAAGATGCACTATTTTTGATGTATGGTACCTGGAAGCACAACAGGTTATTAAAAGTATCTCCAACGTTGCCAGCAGTCAGATTAAAATTGGGCCGTTGTTAAGAATGAGTACTTTTACTTTTTGTATTTTAAGTACATTTTACTGCTAATACTTTTACGTAAGTTTAATATTTTCAATGCAGTTCAACTTGTAACAGTATCTCTACACTGTATTATTACTTCTATTTAAGGATAAGATGTAAGTATTCTTCTTCCACTACTGCTTACAGTACAAAAAATACAATAAAAAATGAATTACAGAGCCAGAGTTGATTTAAAGGCCATACTACTCAACTCTAATAAACCTCACCTTTTCCACAAAAAGTCATGAAACAGTTTTAGTTAGTCATCCTCTGCTGTGAATAAGGAACCCTTTATCCTCTTTAATGTCACACCGCCTGTTTGAAGGTGCAAATGTTTCTGAGAAAAGAGATCACACGAGAGAATTAGACAATGTTTGATTTTTTATTAAAAAGTAAAATTAGACGTCGGTCGGTGGTCACGGCTAACCCGCTTTCCTCCCTGGTCGTATATCACAAGGTTTTACAGATGGCAGTGATGTGTGTGTCATCAGCTCAACACAAATACAACGGGGAGAACTACAGTCTTCGTCCATAGCCTTTATTGAAAATTCTTTACATGTGAATCCTTTGAACCTGCCCAAACCCAGCTTTAAAGACTATAAATATATATATATATAAAAAGGAAGTGTAAAAGACCCTTTTGCAGTTCCTCCAAGAACAAAGAAAGCATTTACAGTCAGGTCTCCACTTGAGAGGGGCAGTTTGTCTGTTGAAATGACACAATAACAACAGTGATGTTTACAATTGTTAATGACAAAACAAATCCGAAATGAAAAAAACTAAAAGGGCTGGGGAACCATCAGTGGCCAAATGAAATCAGTAGAGGTTGTGATGAAAACAGCACGGTACAGAGAGAAGAGGGCAAACCATCCCTGCCTTATCAGTACACATATATATGAATACTTATACACTGCTGGTGTCCTCGTCCCGAACTACAGAAACCTCTGCACATCAAAGTGTTTACGTTAAGTTGTGTAGAGGTTATTACTGAACGAGTTGTCGAGCCAAATACACCAGCAGTATAAAGCCCCCCCTGTCCTTTGATGACCAGTGCACACAGAGAAGTGAGTATCAGCAGTGGGCCAACAGCACTGTCACTGAAATACTAAGTATCAGAGTATTCAGAGAGCAGGAGTGGAGCACCACCTGGTGGCTGAGCCAGGACATGCAGGGAAACCTTCATTCGCCTCCAACGAGAAACTTTGAATTCCCTAAATTCATTCAAATGAGCGACTTGTGTTTGTGGCAAAATGTACAAGTGACTATTTCTGCTGAGACAATGAAAAATAAAAGTCTGCCGTTCTCTGCATTGACTAGGAGAGCTGTGATTTAACCTTGTTTTTTTTATTGAATGCGATTAAGAAGTTGTCATTTACAATACCAAATCAAATGTGCAAAAAATATCAAATATTCAAAAATGCCCATTTTCTTAACAAACGTCACAATTGTCGTTTTTAAACACCGTTTACAAATGTTTATGCACATTATTTTTTTAATAAAGTCTGGTCCTGCAGCTGCTGGCATAATAGGTGCACTTTACACAGGAGGAGTGCAAACTGAAGGAGCATTGAGGTACCGGTTCTTTTAAAGTGGCAGGGCACTACAAAGGAAAGGCTGGGCAGCTCTACACCACAACAAAAGTCAGATCCCTGTTTTAAAAAATATCTTGGCAGCAAGAGATGTCAACGTTTAGCTCTTACGTGATGCGACCGCACGTGACCTGCAGTCTCGACCCAGCTTTTTACAATAAACCTGCACCTGGACTGGGAAAACAAATTCTAAAACTAGTATTAAAAAAAAAACTACCATGTGTATCTATAGACTGGCATTTGACCGAAGATAACCTTGGTGTCAAGATGCTTAGTAGTAAGAGCGATTTACAAATGACAGGACAAATGCATTTCAGAACACATTTAGACATCAGCGCTGTTTTGAAACAAAAAGGATTTCATAGGGTTTCCGCTACAGGGACTCCATCTATTACACGGACAACATTTAGGTCGAATTACACTCGTGTGTGAGGTTTCAACTTGGAAATGAAATTTAAATCAAAAAGAGTCTTAAGAGCTACGAGGACCCATCCATTATCTCAAGTGTCTCCTTTTTATCGGTTGGAAATAAACAAAAGATCTCCAATATTAAACATGTTACAAATATAGGTTTTCTTTTGTTTTTCAAAATATGAACAAATTCAATGACACAAAAAAGTCCTTCTGAGGTTTAAGTCCCGCTGGCTGTGAGGAAGAGGAGGAGGGCTCTTGATCATTTTTAGAAGAGCGGGACAGAATTTTGAAAGCAAAGAGAGACAGTGGGAAATAAAAAGCCTGGACTTCAGGAGCGTTTCTGTCTCTTGGAATGTCGCTGCCGGCTGGACCGCTCTTCGTCGCTGCTCGCCCCCGCCGCATCGCCCCGGCCCCCCCCGCTGACGATTTCTCCGTGTGTCCCGCTCGCCATCGCTATCCTGCTCCCTGTAATCCTTCTTCCCCGAGGAGCTGGAGGTCCGCTTGCTCCTCCTCCTGCCATCATCATCGTCCCCCTCGCTCTCGCTCTCCACCCGCCGTCCCCGAACACTTTTGCTTTTCTTCGTGTTCGATTTGCCATTCTGCATCTTCTTCTTCGGTTGTTGTTGTTCTTCCTCCGCCTCCTCCTCCTCTTCATCCTCAGAGGTTGCAGGAGCCCGGCTGACGCGTTTGCGTGAGCGGCGGCGGAGGTAGCTGAGGCCGGGCAGCAGCCTCTGGAGCAGCTCGGTGAACGACTGCTCAGTCTTCACCATGGCAGAGAGCACGCTGCTGCCCTGCTGGTTGTACTCCTCGGCGTTGGAGAACACCAGCTTCAGGTCTTCCATGAACTCCTGGGCGTGCCGATACGAACTCTGGCTGAACTTCCCCAGCATGGTCTGGAAGTCCATGGGCTGGGTGATGATGTCCAGGTAGTCCTCCGCCTCCTCTGGGGACACAGGCTCCCTGTGAGAGGAGAAGAGTGCCGTTAAGAATACATAATAATGAATGATCTCTAAAGTCGTTCAGGGGATAGGCTTTGTTATTTAACAACAACAAACTCGGAGTGTAAAGCATGTTCATTATGATGTATTCATGGGTTGAAAGAAACAATCTGCAACATTTAACCTCTCATCAGGGATCTGGTAATATTGGCTAGGGCTGTGCGATTATGGCAAAAATCATAATCACGATTATTTTGGTCAATAATTGATATCACGATTATTAAAAACGATTATCCATTTACTTTGAAAACATCAATTTATTGAAAGAAAAAAAATGTGAACAGTATGTTTTTAACAGTTGATTACCCTGAACTTTAAGTATAATTCAACTGAAATACCAATAAAAAAAAAATAAAAAAAAAAATTATATATATATTTTTTTTTAAATAAAAAATAATAATCGTTTTATTTCGTTTCTTTATTTTGGCTTATGTTGCAAGCCAAAATCGTAATCGAGATTGAAATACGATTAATTTCACAGCCCTAGTTCAGACTAATATCGACTCAATAAAGCTAGAATTAAAGTTTTTCTTTTTCAGAAACTCCTTTCTTAATGACATCTTTATACATCTTGAATGCACTGGGGATTGGGTGTCATGATGTTAAGAAATGTTGTCTCCCCAAAAGAACATTTTAGGTTTCTACTAACAGAAGAAATCGTATTATAAAATAAAATAGCTAAACATCAGGGTTCATACACTTTTTCACCAATGATTTTCAATGACTTTTCCATGACCGTAATCTAATTTTCCATGACCAAAAAAATTACTCTTTCTCAGCGGTACCACTGAAAATTGTTTATTTTAACATGGAACAGGAAAATAAGGTCTGCATAAGAAACATGTTGTGCCGATCTAAAACAAATCAAATAGTTGGCTTACTAGCTTCTACACGCTAAAGCAACTAAAATCTCTCACCAGCAAAATACCTCGTCAGTTAAATGCCATTTTACGTTTCATTACTATACGATACAGTATTACATTATATACATTATACATTATAGTATTACTATTTCGGCGATTAGATAAAATATAAATTATATTTGATGCAACTTTAGTTACATTTCCATGAAAAATATTGTTTTCCATAACTTTTCCAGGGCCTGGAATGAGCTTTTTGAATTTCCATGACTTTTCCAGGTTCTTAATGACCGTAAGAACCCTGAATGACATCATTATACATGTTGAATGTACTGGGGATTGGGTGTCATGATGTTAAGAAATGTTGTCTCCCCAAAAGAACATTTGGGGTTTCTACTAAACACAAGAAATCGTATTATAAAATAAAATATCTAAACATGCCTCCTGGCCGTAAAGACTTTCTGCTCCAGAACTTATTATGAATAACCTGACCGTCCATCCAAACATAAAGAGACGGTGCTTTGCTCACCTGAACGGCCAGCTGTAGCGGAATTTCATGAGTTTCTTGAGGATTTCCTCGCACCGCTCCAGCTCCAGCGCCTGCTTGCGCACGCCTGTCTGGGAACTCTGTCGCACCTGCACACACACATACATACACACATACAACAATTAGAACAAACTGATTCACTCATCCCATTACATGTGTACTCTTTCATTCTTCTAGTGGTTTCTTACCAGTTCATCGATATCTGCGGGGCTGGTTGGGCCCGACTTTGGTTTGCTGGTCGGAGTACTTGAAGACGACTGCTTCTTGGGTTTGCTTTTGGAACTTTTCGGCCGAGACGAAGACTGCTTATTTTTCTTCCTTGGTCTCACTGTAAGGAATAAAGGAGGTTATCAGTAAACGAGAGAGGCAAGGGTTAGGGTTATTTCTTCAAGCACTAAAAAGGGCAGCAGGGGAAAAGATCATCTTAGAAAATCTGACAACTTCCCTATTTGTAACCAAAATGAACAGTTAATTAGTCATAACAAACATCTCGCAAATAGGGACATATTGTAATAAGGATTTTGTTTGAAACTGATGTTCAAATAACAACAGCTTAAATGTTTGTTATGTTGTAATCAAACATATCCCAGTGTGCACTGCTTTGGACTATCTAAAATATTCCGCTGCTTTTGCGATCCTCTCTTGAACCGTTCTTCATCGATGCATATAACTTCCTAATCTTTATTCTTGACATGCAGGCTGGACCTGACAGAGAGGATCATCCTGCCACATACTGAGAGTGAAGCCAGAGTGACACGTGGCTTCAAAGCAGATCCAGACCTGAGCTGAGCTACATGACGACCCCCGGACAATAGAGACTAAAACTCCCCGTCAGCATTCCTCTCATTCCCGACCAGCTGAAACTAGGACATCCCACATTTTCCAAAACCACATTTAATCTGTGATATTTCATTTTGGACAACTACATGTATTTATACCATTAAGAGGACATATTACACTTGTGGAAGTTTCCTTTAAAAAAAAATAACCCCAGGCACACTGTAGGGTTTGTGCGAAATCAAAATGCATTTGTTTAATACATGGCAATGCTCATTTAAATACATTCCCCTTTAATAAATAATAAATAAATAAATAATCAAAAAGGCATGTCAAGTTTCCCAAAGACTTACAGTGGGTCTTGGACTCTATTTACTTAGACTTGAAAGGAGACTTTATGTTCAAGACAATATTCTACCGATGTTTTTAATACAAAATATGATGCATTGTTGAGCGGGTGCATAGACGTCAGAAGAGACTGGAACTGTGTCCACTTATCCCGATAGTGAGGTCATCCCTCAACAAGCTAAGAGCATCTTCATTTTCTCTCGCCGATACTCACAGCTGTGGCCCATGGCTTTGTAGTCATTCTCTTCCTCATCCTCTTCTTCTTCCTCAGATTCCTCCTCTTCTGACTCCTCCTCATCCTCCTCTTCATCAGTGTCTTGGTTGTAGTTCCTGCAATGGAGAGGTTGCCGATCATCAAACATCTCAACATGAGTTACAAAGAAATCACATTGTGTGTCCAGTTAGAAAAGATGATTACTTCCAGCGGCTGCTCCCGTGAGTAAACGGTACGCTAAAACGCTGCTGTGACACGAGCGGCGTACCACTGCCGTTTTCGGCAAATGCTGCTAAAACTGTGGCTAAAGGTTTACTACGTCAATCTGGATAACAGTAATAAGCCATAAACTTTGTGTATAACAGTGCATAGGTGGTTCTTCAATTCAATTTGGCTTTGCAAGTATAGGAGCAACATTAAGTACGGCTCCGTCAGCTCCTGGTAAGCCGCCATTGTTGATGATATGTACAATATACGTAGCGGCTTAAACGGTGACGTTGTGACGTAGCTCCTACAGGGCTCTTGTCAGTGGAAAAGCTGACCAATTGCGAACCGTTCTAGCACCAGCACGGAGCTAGAACGGTTCTTATTTCCTTTCTAGCTCCGTGTCTGTAGAGCTTTTGGTAGATTCAGACAAATGATCATAGAACGGGTTCACAATATTGTGTCACAAGCTGTCACGCTGACTTCTAGTCGAGCAACTGCTTTGCCATTTTCCTTCAATTAAAATGTAGGGGCGGGATCAATTCATAAATAATAATAATACAGTCCTTTTAAGAACGAGTGTGGAAAATGTAAAATTAAAAACCTGCATAGGTTATAGAAAATGATCAAGCTTCATTTTTGTCAATTTAATTTGGAGAGATGTCTGTATAAAAAGCTTTTATATGTCAAATGTAAATGCTTTGCCATATAAGGCATCAGTTTTTTTTAGGCTGTGTGGGTAGATGCATGAAATGGTGGATGCAGGTGTTCACATCTATAGTGAGCTTGTTATTGTATGCGTAACACTTATGTAATAATGACATTATTATGTATTTGTCTGGACAAGGTACATAAGAACATTTGAATACTACATCTTAATATTTTCATGACCTCTATATAGAAGGTTACCACGATGTTTTACAAGACTTTAAATTCACGATGCAGGACAGGGTCAAAGTGTGACGGTTACCTGGAGCGGGACCCCCTCCGGGCCACAGTGGGCTGGCAGGCCGGGCACAGCCACTCTCCGGCTGGGATGCGGTACAGAGCCGGCCGCAGACAGAACAGATGGAAGGCCTTGTTGCACTCGTCACAGAGGATCAGTTTCTCATCGTCCCCTGAAAAATATCATATATCTTAGGACTGAGCTAAAGAAGATATTTTTAATAATGAATTTCCTTGTTTTACCTAAAATGTATTCCCACATTTTTGTCCCTATCTTCCACTCCCTTGAAAAGGCCCAAAACATCTTGTGTGTCTAAGCGACTTTCTTATCTGCATCTTATCACTACAGGTTCACCTGAGGGCCGGTGGAGCTGCCGGCTGTGTATGTAGACCTGCCTGATACTAACAGAGGGTTCTGCTCTGAGCCTGTCCCTGAGGCCCTGTCTGGACCGGGGTCTACTCTCCATCAGCTGCAGCACAGATGGGCTCTGCCTGACCGCTAAACAGGAAGCAGAAGCGTAGAAATGGAGCAATGCTTCACTCAAACTGCAACTCAGTAACCTCCTAATCACACCTTTTATTAGGAACTGCCTTATGGAGCCAGTAATGGTGCTGTTTTGGTGTTCTGAGGTGTTATTTCATCCCTATTGGTTTGTCCAACCAAAAATGTAAATGCCTAAAGAGGCATCATACTCTCAGCCACTCTCAATAACTTGAGATTACACATTTAAATTACAGCTATTTACTTTTTTTGAGCCAGCAGCTAAAAGCAGTTCTTTACCTTTCTTGCGACAGACTTTGCAGCGAGCGTTCTCGGCGGACATGTCCCATTTTATGCAGGCGTCCAACATTCCCAGCAGGACGTGCATGCGGGAGAAGGTCTGGGCCTCTCGGATAGCAGTCTTCCACTTTTCCACCGCTGTTGCCACCTAGGAGGAAGAGTTCAGACTTGATTAAACTCAGAATCAGTTTACATGAAGAAAGACTTCAATAGAAGTAGCTCTGTCTGTAAACAAGTGTTGTGAAGAAGACTTCAGCTTACTTACATGTGTCGTTAGGTTCTTATAAATTCTGCTTTTTTTAATATAGATATTTGGAAAACATACAAATCATTACTGTTGCTTTATCACTAATACGCCTTATCTAGAATTTTGACTTAAACATCCGTGCCGAAATCCCTATTTCATCAACATCTAGTGACTTCCTGGTGGACACTGGTGACACAATTTAAAAAAAAGATGAACATGTTCTCTTACCCTGGCCTCTTCTGCCAGCTTCTTCTCATCGTCCACCTCCTCTGCCTTGCTGCTTTCCTCTCCGGCTGTCTTTTTCTTCTTCTTCTGCTTGGGGGCCATGAATCCCTGCAGGAACTTTTTGATCACACAGGCCTGGATGGTGATGACGATCTCTCCAAAGTCTTTCAACTTCTCCATGTCTTTCATCTGTGAATAGAGGATCAAACAGACGTACATTATGACATCGTAAGGATATTCGGACAACGCACACATAAACCATGAGCTAGAAAAATCTGTAACACTTCACTGTTTAATAAAAATAACCTTGATTTAATCAAACCCATTTAAAAGTTTATGATGGTTTATGTCCAACAAGGCTTGTAAACAACACCCTTCCCTTTTTCACATATTAATCTTTCAACCCTGCGGCCTAAATTGGATACATAGAGTATATAACAGGTTTTGAGAAACAGTTATAAACAATCACTTAGCCCGGTCTACACATACTGTATGAAGCCAGATAAACTAATCACCTGTTCTTCGATGTCTACGTTGTCCTCCAGGTACCCCAGGCCTCCCTTCTGGAGTCGTGAGGCGATCTCCTGGATGTCACTGCGCAGATAGTTGAGCAGCTCTGTGAAGCCATCGCAGGTCCTGAGGCCCGGCTTGCTCTTACGCGTCAGATGGACCGAGTGGAGGATGTCCTGGTACCTGAAACGGGAATGACAGATTAGTATTCAGCTCAGAGTTCCCGTTAGCCGGTAATTACCGGACTATGACCGGTAAAATATGCTGAAGACCGGCAAATCTAAATCTCTCCGGTCAAAATAATTTCCCCTGAGCGCAATACCGCATCAGTTGCGCCACTTATGTAACAGACAAGAAGAGTCAATTCTAATGTCTAACACTTAATGTGGAGAAAGAGATGTCCTGTATGGGCGTTCCGGTGGGCATGTAAACAAATGCATAATGCTGCGCTATACTTTGTGGCCTCACCCGGTTGCATAGCGACGCTTATTGTTTAGGTGTCTTTTAATAAGCAGGTAGTCATATCATTAGCTAGAACTAGCTAGATCTGATCGATATGGAGATAAACGTGAGTGAAGTCTAATCTGATGGGAGAGAGATCAGCTGCTGCTGACGAGTCGACACGCATGATCACCTGCAGCGGTGAGCGGAGCAAAACACACACTTCAGGTTAAAAAAAAAAAAAAAAATCACACGTAGCTATTTTAATTACCTCTCAAACTTCCTAAACTAGTTATAGATATGCTTAGTTTTACTGTCGGGTCACTCATTACTGGATTCGCGAGCTGCATGATACTGGCGGGCTGTCAGGAGAAGGAGAGAGCACTCCGTTTATTATTCCCGTGTTATTGTAAGTTACTGTACACTTTTAAATAATGTAGTTAATCTACTATAATTAGTTTGTTTAATATCGAATCATATCAATTTGTTTTAAAGCTCAATAAATAACAAAGAAGACCTTCGACCGGCACTTTTCTAATTTTGTCCGGAAGATTTCAACTTTAACGGACATTTTGACCGGCAAAAGAAATTCTAACGGGAACTCTGATTCAGCTCCATATTTACATCATCACTTATTATAAATAATATATTCAATTTCTGCCAAAAGATACTACAAAAAAAGGCTTATTTCAAAATAAAGGCTTTTCTTTATAGCAGCAACTAGAAAGCAAAAGCTTGGACCAGCACCTGTTGGATCACTCCAGTACATCCCTAAACGCTGATAAAACAAGCTAATGCGTTAGCAGAGCCTTGGGACTGGATGTTTGTTAAAGTAGTTATCTCTTATAATGAGTGCACGCACCTGTTTTGTATCTTCGCCTTCAGTGCGCTCTCTCGAACACCCTGAGGATGAAGACTTTCCACCAGTTCCTCCAACTCGGCTGGGTTTTCACACACAAACCTGAATGCAGAGGCAGAGAAGAATTGAAGGAACGGTTGTGTAAAAAAGGAACAGATTTAAATAATTAAATGAAAGAGAAAAGGATCGGCAAAGACTAAGCTCTTACCAGAGGTTCTGCCCCTGGTTGGGAATAGTAGTTTCGATACAGACGTCTGCTGTTGCCCCCTGCTGGGCTCCCTCACTAATAGCACCATCGATGCTGCCATCATCCTTTTCAGCTCCTACAACATAAACAGTCATTCATCATCAAAGATTTTCAAAATGAAAAAAACAGTTATGTGCATAAAAAGGAGTTGCAGAGGAATATTTTACCAATACCAATATTTTAGTAAGTATTCATTTATTTCTCAAACATGTACTGTACCTTGTGAATCATGATTGGAAGCCGTCTCTCCGTCCTCCTCCTCTTCTACCTCTGCAGCTTCTGCCGGCTCAGCAGCTTCAGCCGGTTTGTCCTCAGGTGGGGGGGTGAAGCTGTAGTCGATGCTTTTGTGCACCCAGCCCTTCTCAATGTACAGACCGGGAACAACGTCAGAGAAAAGCCAGTACCTGAACAAAGACAGAAAGCAACCACGGTTAAAGTATACTTCGGTTATTTAAAATGGACGACTGGATTACTGCAACAGCATACTTTTTTGGATCACCTGCATTCATACTAAAACTCAGCTGCCCGCTTGCTCACCTCCACCCGACGCTCCGACCACATCACCCACCCCTATCCTCCATGACCTCCACTGGCTCCCCATCAAACACCGCATTGACTTTAAAATATTACTTTTCACTTTCAAAGCCCCCCCCTACCTCTGTGACCTCATCCAACAACACACCCCCACCCGTCGCCTCAGGTCTGCTGGAGCTAACCTACTGCAGCCCATCAGGACGAAGCTCCGGACCGGGGGTGACAGGACCTTCGCAGCAGCCCCCCCCCCCCCCCCTCACTCTGGAACTCTCTCCCCTGCCACGTCAGATCCGCCAACACTCTCACATCATTCAAACAATCCCTCAAAACTCACCTTTTCACTCTTGCCTTCAACTCCTAATCAACTAACCCCTTGCCCTTATTCCACCTAGCTTAGCACTTTAAACTTTTGTTGTTATTTTGTTTTACTTGCTTGTAAGCGCTTTGAGAACCAGGAAAAGCGCTTTATAAATGTAATGTATTATTATGATTATTAAATCATGTACATGTATCGGTGTATAATCGTTCAGCATTTGTGTTCAAAGCTCACCTGTTGTGATTTCTGTCGGTACCCAGAGGGCTCCTGCGCATCACCAGTTTGGCTTTGGTGATACCGTCCTGGAAGGCCCGTTCTACAGCAGCCCGCTGTTTGCGTATCCGCTCCTCTTCAGCCTCCTTCTCCATGCGCTCTACGGGAAAATTAAAAAAGTAGCACACCAAATTTAGGTTTTAAGGTTGACAAATTCCTAAAATGTAATAATAATAATAATAATAATAATAATAATAATAATAAACTGGCGTTGCTCTATATGACATATTAGATTTCAGAGGTGGAGAACAATGGCACTTGTGCTGTTAAGCATGACTAACCTACATTATAATGTGCTCTCTGCTTTAGATGTACCTTTGTTCTGTCTCTCCATCTCCTCCTTGTCCTTCTTGGCCTGCACGGACATCAGCCGCCGGCTCTTCAGTGAGCTGATCATGTCCTCGGGCTCCGGGTTTGGCTCCACCTTTGGCTCCACCTTTACTTCTTTTTTGGTCTCCTTCTTAACACTCCCCTCTTTCTTTTTCTCACCTTTGAAAAAAAAAAAAAAAATACATTTAATAAAAAAGATATTGTTATCAATTTAGCATTAAAATGTTGGTGTAATAAATAAAACACTTAAAATTGTTATCGCTCTAATATTTTAAACTCTCCCATGTAGACAATGGATTATTATCAAAACATACTCATGATAAATAAACTTAAATTTAGATATTTTTTCAGTTCAAATTAGTGGGGTGAGAAGCAAGAATCACAATATGAAATCACTCATATTCAGCCCGGCATTAAAAACTGTAGGTAGAGCTCTCTGTGATCCTGCCTACCTTTGCCCTCCATCTCCTTTCGCATCTGCTTCTCCGCCCTTTTGCGGTCATTAGCCTCCTTCAGCATGGCCAGGCGCTCCTTCCACACCTCAGCTGATCGTTGCTGCATTGCGTCGACATGGTCTTCGACCGAGTACGTCATGAGTATGCGATGGCACAAAGCCACCAGCAGGCTGACCTTCTCGTCGGAGCTCAGCTCAAACACCTCGATTGTCTCGAGCTTCTCCAAGAACTCGCTGGTGACCACGTCATCAAAGCCCCCCAAAGCCCCAGAGTCCACAGAGCCCTGGTGGCTCCCCTCGCCCTGGGCGTCACATGGTCGCAGGCACAACCGCGCCAACTCAGACACCGAGTGCATGGTGAGGGGGATCTCAGATAAGGGCATGTCGAGCTCGCTGTAGCCCTCTGCCAGCTCGTCCTGCAGCAGCGTCTGGAGCAGCACCACCAGCACTCTGTTCAGGTACAGGAAGCCTGAGCGTTCCCCGGCCAGTGCTTCCATCAGAGCCACTGCTGTGATGGGATACTGGTCTTCCGGCATCAGTAGCCCAGCATAGCACTGGAGGAAGTCCACAACCATAGCCACACTTCCGAACAGGGTGTTGGGCAATCCTTCAGGCATGTCAACAAGCTTGAACGTCGGCAGTGTCTTGCCACCTTCGATCTCCTGATCCTCGTATCTGCGTGATTGTTCCCGTCGGACCAACATCTCCTTCCCTCTTCTCTCCTTGGCCTTTTCTCGCAATTTCTCTTTGACTTCCTCTCGCTTTTTCTTCATCTCTTCATTCCTTTCCTCTTCGCTCATGGCTGCCCATCGCTTCTTTTGCTCCAGCAGCACCCAGCGTTTCTGCACCAGCTCCCTGAGCTCCTCTGGCAGCCGGCTCTGATCGTCTGGGGACAAGGTTTTTGCGGCTTTGGAGAGGAGGGAGGAAAGGGAGGTCTTTTTGTCCTCCTTGCCTTTGTGCTCCTTATAGTAACGAAGGAGGTGGAGAGCCATCGGGTGCAGGGGCTTCCCCAGTTTCGCGGTACCCATGCCACTACTACGGGCTCTCTTCTTGGGGCTCCCAGCTGGAGTGCTCTTAGCTAGATGCAGCAGAGTCATCTGCTTCATCTTTGGGGATTTAGGACCAGCTTTGCCGTCCTTTTTAAAAGCTTTGAGGACACCGCTCTTTCCAGTTTTCTTTGCTTCTTTCTTGTCCCCGGACTTTCTACCTGATTTTGGAGTTGAGGGAGCCGAGCCTTTGCCTTCTCCTTTCTTTGGGGTTCCCGAATTCTTCACCTTGAGTGGGGAGCCATTCATTTGTATTTTCTGAAATACAGACAACATGAGCAATTTAAGTAAAGTTCAAAAGGCTACCACATCAGCATCAAGTAGCAACATATCCGAGACATTATATTGTGTTTACAAGCCAGCTAACCTGCATGTGGCCCCAAATGGTCGGACTGAGGGGCATGCCTAAAGAGTCTTTCTTCTTCCGTCTTCTTTTCTTCTCTCCTTTCTCATTCCCTGAATCCTCTCCAGGTGTGTCAGGGCTCTTGAGCCTCTTGCTAGGTTTACCCTCTGGAGACGACAGGCTCTTACGCTTTGCAGAGGGATTCTCTGCTAAAAACTTTAGACCAAAAACAACAACAAGTGTGAGTCAGGAACAAGCAACATTTTAAAATGTAGGTTATATGATGAAAAAAAACTGTCATGAGTAACTGTACCTTGTGTGGATCAAGAAGAAAGTCACTGAATTTGCTTGGCAGGTTGAATTTTTTAACCAGTTCATCTTCAACTACCCAGGGAGCACTCTCTCCCATGCCCAGCCTCAGAGCATAGTGCCTGATGTAGTAGCGCATGATCTCCTTTGTTGGAGGGCGCTCCGTTCTGAAAAGACTGTCTGTTGGGACATCACTGATCACCTATAAGACAAGTCGTGGGATACAACATCAATTTACAAAATCAAACTCTGTCTATATCTCAAAGATCATGAACCACACAATGCTGGAGAAGGTTTGAAACCAAGCTCCTAAACATAATCAATTGCACCACAGAAAAAGACAATGCCTAATATACTACCATGGGTTGTAAGACAAGACCATAGAGGGGAAAGGAAGAGTAGAAACGTATTGTTTCATTTGAAAAACAGGATACTGACCTTATCCTCATTGATGAGCTTTACGTCATATTTGTGGGGAAGGAATTTGGGCATCACCCATCTCTTCCTCTCTTCCTTCATGGCAGTGGGAAGTTTCCTTGGTGAACGTCGTGCTCTGTCACCTGATAGGAAGTGAAACAATATCATATGAATAAGACTGGTTTTATCCAAATAAACAGAACAAAGGTGTTTAATACTTTCAGTCAAATTTACTCACGTGAAAATATTTTATTTATGCAAAAGAAATATTGACCCGCATGTTTAAAATATCTATTTGCTTGGAAACGTGTTTTTTTTTTAATGCACAAACGTTACTCACTGAGACTCTCCCTCCTGTTCTCCTCCTCCTCCTCTCGGGGAGGAGGTTCCTTCCCTTGGTTCTCCTGACTTGCATTCTCCTTGTCGCTGGATGGAGAGTCGCAGGCACCTTCGAGCTTCTTCTCCGCCGTCTCGCCCTCTGGGTTATCTAGAGGATGAATCTTCACCACCTTCACTTGCAAACTTTTGTCCTTCCCCACCTGAAGAGAACAAGGTCTAGTGAGCATCTCAGAACACACCAAGAGGAAGGTTTCTATTTCACACCTGCCTACCCCTGAGGATTGGTACTTAATTAAATGAATGTGTAAGTATCTTGAAATTAATGCCAAGTCATATTAGACTTAGCAGATATTGTAAGTTAACACCTCTGAACAGAACCTAAGAGTTGAACAAAATAAATGTAAAAGTGTTTATAGGCTTTGAAATTAAAATAATTTCCAGGTTCCTTTGTATAGTGATAATGTGTACCTGAATCCAAATGCAAGGTTACATAACAACAATTGAGAAGTAAAACTAACCAGGAAGTCACACTCTTCATCCAGAGCATACTTGGTGAGGATTTCCAGCCAGGCCATTTCAACCAGTTTGTCTAAAGACACTGTGTTGTGGTGGATCATCTCCAGGACCGGCTTCTCAAACCACTTGGGATATTCCTCGTCAAGCCTGTACAGAGAAAAATGGTCAGCAGATGTTTTTTTAGAAGCTAGCATATGAATAAAAAGTGTAATAAAGTTTGTGTCATAATGCTCCACTTTTTTTTCTCCAGTGTTAATTTGTCACCAGGACAGGAGCATTACATAACAGGGCAACAAAGGGTTGAGAGTGACCAGTAGGGGGAGTAAAATCTCTTGACTGATATAATTAGCATGGCTTAAATACAGCCCATGATCCTAGGTGACTTGAGCTTTGGGCAGCTGAGCAATGCTTTGCCTTTACTGTGACATCTGCTTGGGCCACATGAAGGGTTTGTTCACCTTCCTCTTGCTGAAAGCACATAAACATACAGTATTTGTAGACCTGTATGTTGATAATTGTACTAAGAAAGGTCAGCTGAACTACTTCAGATTTTATATGGCTATGTTTTTCACATTTGCTGATCAGGACAAAGGAACTTCCGTCAGGCCATTGCAGATTCAATGATGACTCAATCACACACCCTCTAAATAGAATGAAAGGAGGAGCACAAGATGTATCCAATCAGAGCAAAGCATCAAGCCTCGTGACCTTCACTGGGAAATTACAGCGCTTTCTTGACTCTACTGAGCCGCTGTTATAGCGGCTAATCTGCATTATTTACAAGTGGTGGTATATCTATTTAGAAATTAATGTGAAACAGACCTTTACTGGATATCTGAATGCACAGCAATGCCCTTTACTGAACTGTACCTGCATATTATTCAGGTTATATGTGGAGGCTGTAGACTAATCAGCAGAGAGCAGACTATTGGTACTTAACTACACAAGGTGGAGAAAATCCTGTACATGCAGACTCAAAATGTGGATGGAATACTAACAGTTCGGTGACTTCTTGTTCTTCCTCCCATGCTTCGTTGTGTGTGAGCTGACTGCTTCCGGTGCTTTTGCATGTCCAGATGCGCTCATCATACCTCTTCAAGCGTGCCTCATACTCTCTGTAGGCATTTCGTTAAGGAAACTACAATAGTCACGTGAAAACAGTTCTGCATTTTTGGCTATTTGTCCACTAATTACAAGCAAGACTAACAAACAAGGGGCAAGGTTGACAATTTAGTGTCACTGATGATAGAAAGATAAAAATATTGATGGGGGCACCGTCACAGAAATAACTATATCATAACAAAAAAAGAGATGAAACAAAAGTTGAAGAATTGTACAATAACAATGCGAAGCTGGAAAATTGTAAGGGGGGCTGGGAAGGAATAATGATGGTGACAGATGCTGGAAGAGAGTCCTGGCTACCTTAGCAGTGTAAAAATAGTGTACACTGATATCGGTTTTTGATTGGAGCGAAAAGTTTGACAGTGCTACCTTTCGTTATTCAACTAAAAAAGTAAAGTGAACCTTGTGTTACTATAAGATGGGACAGCCTAGATATGAGGCCTATGTTTCTCATAGCTGTTGTTTAAGAAGTGATGATAGATTGAGATGTTAAAAGGTACATACATACTTTAGAAAGTGGATAATATAGTCATGTCACTGCAGGAATCTAAACATACCAGAAACTAAAACAACTCAGGTTGCCATAAAAAGGCCTAAAGTCCACTTTTCGTACTGCGTGTCACGCCGAACTGTCATCATTTTGCTTACAGTTAAGGACCTCTGACGTGCTGAAGTTTTCACACAAACACCAAAATAAGTGGGTAAAGTTACCCAAATATGTTGCCAAAACCAAGATAAATACATAAGAGCGCTGCTTAAAATCAATAAACAGTTGTATGTCGGCTGTTGTCCTCTCTTGTCAAACTTGAAACCGCAAATGTACCGGCGTCTAAGGCTAGCTAAAGCTAACTGAAAGCAGCCGAGCAACATCCTCAGACGACGGGCTATTGTGACATAATGGGACCTAACGTTAGCAGCGTGCTAGCTAACCCGTGTAGCATTAGTAGCTGACAGCGGGGTGGTAAAAGTTGAAAGTGAAAGGAAGCATTTTAGCAATTCGTTATAAATAACTAAGAGAAGGGAATTGTTAAATGTGTTATACAAAATACAATAAGTGTGCTATAATGCGTTATAGCCAGCTAGCTAGCTACAATGGCTTGATTAGCAAAGCGGGCTGAACATTAGCTGTACACTGTGTACATGCGGAGGAAATCAGCGTTTAATGAGGGGAAATGTCAGGTACCATCAAATAAATCACGCTAGCCAGCTCTTCAGTCCTGTGCAAATGACTAACATTATGTTATCAGAAATTAAGCCACATAGACAAAGCCACATATTTAAAGCATGCTGGTTGGCTCAATAGGAGCATCAGCATCATGTTAAAGGATACTCTTTGTTCCTGAAGGCCTCCTTGGTGTGCTCGATGATGTAGACCTCCTCTCCGGGGCCTGGTGGCTCGGCTAGCGGCTTAGCCAGTGGGTAAGGTTTCCGGCCTAAAAGCGGTGCCATTTCAAATCCACAGATGGCACGGGTGCCAACGGTACAATTAAATCTTCTAGCAATAAACTAGTACAATGATATACAATAATATGACCTTAGCATGTATGCAAGTGTCTTGTCTTGTCGGGTTACCGCCGGCAGGCCCGGCACTCAGCGTGTAGCAGCTAGCTGACTAGCTAGCAGGCTGGATTGCTATCTGGTTGCAAAACAATAACAGTGCGCGTCTTGCCATCCGCCTCATCGCATCCTTCTTCTCTCCTCAAGTAGCGGTGCCATGCTGGTTTCAAGCAAAGATGTAAAACAGGTGGCCAGACCTGTCTCTCTCTAGAGTTAGTAAACTTTTAGTTCCTCCGGATGAACATGAAAGGATGCAAGCCGCACCGATATCAAACTCGCGGCAACAGCCAGAGCTCAGTTCAGCAGGAGGTCTGGCGCGCTGTATAATCCCAAGTCTTTGCAACTAACTAGCCCTGTACTCGTCAAAACAACTGTATTTGCTGGATGTTCGTACGGTCGGAGCGTCTTGTTATCAGAAAAGAATAAGCAAGTGGTGCGAAAAAGTAACGTGGATCAATCAAGAGGTTAATTCCTTGTTGAAATGGCGGGAGTTTCTAGTCCACCGGTACAATTCCGTACACTCTCAGAACTCCGTTTCCCCGGCAGCAGGCAGCGTCGCGAGAACGTCCCGCCCCCACTTGACGTTCATTGGCTCCCTCAGTAGAGCGCCTTCATCGAATTGCTCTCGTGGCCTGTCATTGGCTGATTTGGCCTGGCTGTCAAACTACACTAGCCCTCGAAACAAACCACGCCCGCATCGAATATAAATGAGACTAGAGGTCAGCTGATGACAATAGATTATATGATCTTTTTGACTAATTTATACATAAACCCATTTCAATATGTTGATAATGTATTGGCTGAAAACTGATCAGACATACATTCCTTGTTCAATAATCGAAATCATTTTCTAAACCCTTTGTCTGGGTTCCATTTTGAAAATGTATGTTTAAACAATAGGCCCTGCCTTAATTAAACAGCACAGTAATTGCCACACGATATTATGGTGAATGCACAGCGACTTTGTAGTAACAATGAACGGATTGATTGGAAATTCATTGGAAAGTAGCATTTATTATGGTTTACAACTGCTTCAGTTATAAACATGGGCAAATTATATCATAAATATTAAGAAAGCATTTTTCTTGCATGTTTTAAGCCAAAACATATCCGTTTCAGAAAGGGTGTTGTATTTAATACAAAATGGCACATCTAAACATCAATCTAAAGCTACACATTTAATACACTTTCAAAATGGCATGTAAACCTTAACAACAAAGCAATAGGAATTTGAAACATGCAAAAGTGAGGTTCAGCTGCATAAAGAGAAACTGAGAAAATAGTTAGTTGCCACAAAAGCATGTGAATTAAGAATTTTAAAACATATGCTTTCAGTGGCAGTCACTTGCCACACAAAGTTCGGAAAATGGTCTCCATTCATTTCTGAAATTATTGAAAACGGCATACTTTAGAGACCTTTAAAAGTAAACAAGGATTTCGCAGGAAATCATTTTTTTCATTTGATTGAATGTAATATTTGCGGAAAATATGTCAAGAGAATCTTAGAATCATTTAGAAGGCGTGGCTAATCTGACAGAGGAAAGGTATCATGTGCATTTTGACAAAATTATTCTAAATGAGCTATCTCAGAACAGCATTTTCTCCTGTGCATATCTTCTTTAAAGGGGGTGCTCCTGTTTCATCTAGTTCCTCCTGTTGAATTAAAATAAAAAGATGTTAGTAAAATGTCCACAAGGTTAGAAGCAATACTAGTTTAAAAAAAAAACAACATCATTTTTAACACTATGCAACAGACCCCAATGCTTGAAATTGTATTCTTAAAACATTTTTAAGTCTTCCTTGATGCCCTTTTGAAAAAATATACCTGTGTGTCTGGGGTCTTCCGTCTGATGGCTCCTGATGAAAGAAGGTCTTCCTTGATGAGAGTGGGAGGCTCATCAGCCCCCTCCTGTCCTGAATGTACTGGCTCTGCATTAACAAGAAAGGGTGGAAATATATCCTCATGAACGCAGCTTTGACAGTGAAGGAATCCAGAGACAGCACAGGACCCAACTAGTGTTATTTCAATAAGTATTTCCACAGTTCTACTACTATTACCGCTAGGACTGATACCTTTGTACACTTGTGCCTTTTTAAAATAACAGAATACTGTGTTCAATTCAGTGAAAATATGTCTGAGCGCCATCCACATACCATCTACACTCTCCTGGCCCAGCATGGGTGGCTGAGAGTCTTCAGTTCGGAGGCTGGAGGTGTGTGGAGGGCTGACCTGCTGCGAGCTGGAAGTGCTGCTGCTGTTATCCATTTTAGGCTGGTAAACGTCCGACAAAAAGCTCTGGTTGCTGTTTTCATCTGGGAATGAGAGCACAGTGCTTAAGATCAGGTGACATGGTTTTATATTTTTGTTTGGTTGTAAAGTATTTAGGCTTTTTGACAGGTCATTATGCATGGGATTGCTCCATCATTTTTTTTTAAATACACACACAAACTCACCAGTGAAATCCAGTAAAGAGTTGGTATTTTCCAGGACCACATCTTTCAGTCCTCTAGCATCTCCACCTGTAGATTTGGTCCTAAATATCTGATAACAAGGAGGGGATTGTACAAATCAGTCTTTTGACTAGATATATAAAAGTGAATCCTTAAAATCTATGCCATTTTTTTTTTTTTTACGTGGCAGACACCCACCTGCTTTGTTTCTGTTACTGGCACCCACTTGAATATGCGTAAAGATGTGTCTCCGACTGTCACCCATTTCTTCTCCCTGTAGATGAAATTAGTTTTGCTTAATTTCGCAAGGAGCTTTTTTTAGGTCAGCACCATCTGCTTTAGGAAACCATTCATTTGTAACATGACATAACAGGCTTTACATGCTCGTGTCTTCTCTGTCTACAGCAAAAAATGACATCTAATCAAATATCTTATTATGCTAACTAACAGCCCTCGCTTACTTTGCATGGGCGTGAAAATATAATGAGGATTGGTATCATGGTGTTCATTAATGTCACTGTTATGTCTGTGACTACGGGACAGTCGTCTACATTACGGCGCGCAGCGTGTGAGGCTGTGGCCATATTGACAGCTATCGGCGGAAAAAACTCAGCTAGCTCCGCCCCTGCTGTCAAACGGGGGCAATGATTGGTCAGCAGCCCCGTCAATCATCCAACTTTTCCGACTGAAGTTTGTTGAGCGACGCAGCAGATAATCAGTCTACAGTCTAGTGAGTCTACTAATACATTTCCCTCCATATTGTTCCCCGGACAGCCTACATACCATTTGCGCACCTTCTCGATGGCTGCCAGGACCTTTTTAATGTCATCTTTAGCCCGACTTCGGGTCTCTGCACGGCCTGATCGTCCCGACATCTTGATGCTGTTATGATTCATCTACAGATGCATCTGAAAACTTCAAGACCAAGCCCCAGTCCTCCGTTACACTGGTAGTCTCGCGAGATTACAACCTCTCATTTTTAGGGTTATTTTTTGGGCTTCATCCTCGTCAGTATGCTCATACTGTATTTGCTGTAATTATTGGATGGGCAGTCAGAGTTTTTTTTTAATTATTTACAGTTCATTACATGCACTCATATAAAGTGGTGGAATGTTACCAAATACATTTTTACATCACATTTCATTTAATCAAGTAGTGTAGGCTACTTACTACTATATAAAGTAATTTAAATTAGCCCACCTTTTCCAGCTCGACATTCAGGTAATGATCACTGTATTGCATCGATATTAATAATGAAAATAATATTAATAATAATAATAATAATAAATCGGTAATATATCATTTGTTATGATATATTTTTACCTTTAGTACAATCACTGCATTCAAATAAAGTATGTATGTATTTACATTGTGATATTGCATAGTGATACTTCCAGTGCACAACAATACTGGGATATTGGAGCATACTTGAGTACTTGCTACCTTAATTAATATTACATTCTTTGTTAGAGATTCAACAATAATTGTGGTCAATAAAATGTCACAAATATAATGTTTATGACAACTAGGTCGAAGAGGGTGTTTTCAGTGTCTTGTTTTACCAATACAAAGTCTAAAGTCCAAGAGAGAAGCAGGAACAATATAGTTTTCTTCGATTAATCATCACATCTCTAGAAATCTGCTTCCCTTTAGTTCTTTTTATATATTTTACAATGCCTCAACAATTTGTTTTATTGTGATGGGTATCATGCATTGCTACAAACATTTCCAGCTGGCCCTCCTTTTACTCCTGAGACAAAAGCTTTTATTAAATGTACGTTTTTACTCCTGGTTCCCATGTTTGACCAACAGAGGGCAGCCTTGAGCTGTGCATGGCAAACATGCTCCTCCATAATCTGAGACTGAGCAAAGGTTGAGTCTGTTGCAGTTTTGATTCATTAGTTATAGGAAAAATCAATGACAATAATTTATTTATAGCTTGCATATCTTCCAGGTAATACAAGAGAAGGATGTACTTTACAGAAACTGATCAGACTGGAGTGTGGTTGACAGTGGTATAGCTTCAGGGTAAAGCCCTTGTAAAAAAAGAATCAGTGACAATAGAGTGTATGTGTAGATTGATAAACTTAACAATCAATACATTAGATTGACATACTGTACAGTATCACTGTTCAGATAGGGCTGATTGTGTCACAATTCACTGAAAATTATCAGGGAATTGTGACACAGTGAATCAACAGTATTGTTGCTTGGACAAGTTGTAATAGCACTAATCTTCAAGTTTGTATCTTCTTGGTCACAAGGCACACAAGGCATTACATTAGATAGTGATAAGCTTAATATATACAAAAACATCATTTATAGGGTACTTTCTATTGGGAAGTAGCTGTCCCCAACCCTGACATCTAAATTTCAATTTCTGTAAATAACACTTACATTTTTTTTTTTAATTTTGTTCAATGGTGTATTTAGAAGATATTTATGATTACATTCAAACAGAAGTTGGTATATTTAGATTTATTGTGGGTATCATTTTTTATTAAAAAAACTATACTCAAAAAATCATGTCCCCCGTTTTCATGCGACTACCGAAACACAAGGGGTTTTAGTCCAATGGCTGAGCCTGGTTTTTAGCCATACCCCTGCATTTTTGACTAGGCAGTGACACTGTATCCCTGTCCCTCATGGCTGAATGGCAAGTAGCTATATCCCATACTTTTCATCACATCACATGTTACTTGTTAGACGCTTTTATCCAAAGCGACTTACATACTCAATACAGTGGACAATCCCCACAGGAGCAATTTGGGGTGAATTGTCTTGCCCAGGGACACAATGACATGCTGACTGCAGTGGGGTTTGAATCTGTGATCCTCTGATCCCCCTGATCCGATCACCAGTGCACTAACCCACTGCGCCACACGCCTTTTGATATAAATCTGTTCCAAAATCTGAAAATCGGCGTGTAACCTTAAAGGTCCCATGTCATGGCCATTTATACTGATCATAATTCCATTGTTGAGGTATAGGCTACTAAAATACTCACATTGGTTTCTCATACAGCATCTCTGTATAGTATGTGTATTCACTCTCTGTCCTAAACGGCTTGTTGGAGCTCCTGCCCCCCCCTTACTACAGTGTATGTACTATGTTTCGGTAGTGACCATTTTTGGTAGAGGAAGAACATTCCAATACAGTCTGAAAATACGATATCAAAATGTACGGTTCTTTTACTAGATATGTGTAATTTAGATATGGTACAAAATATATATGGACAAAGTTTTGGGAAAAAAACATACAAAATGTAAAAACTGTTCCAACCAATTGTTTTGCACCAATTCGGTAGAATGGCCCATATAGAGACATATGTCATTTCTGTATGATGTAAGACTCCAGGGTCATACTTTTTTAGACAGGGCTAAAAAAAATAAAAATCACTGCACATAATGTATGGTGTGGGCGGGCCCTGCTCAGCTCCAGCCAATGGCTGAGCACACTGGGAGGAGTCAGAGGCAGTTGCCAGAGAAAATATCCAAATAACCGCGACGCTCCAAAGCATGAATTAGCATGCAGTGGTCTGCTCCTGTCTTCATACTTACAGCAGGCAGAAGCCTGTATATGTTTCTGTGAGGAGTGGACACGTTATGCCTAAAAGCTTTGAATGAAAGGCGTGTGTTTTGTGCAGCTTGATTTAAAAAGGAGAGTTTTAAAGACATTTAACAAGTTCTGTCAAGTTCCTGCAATGTATTGCACACATCACTTCTGGTTTTCTTGAGGTCCTCATTAAGAGTTGAAGTGTTTGTATAATATATTCCCTGAGATCTTTAAGTTACAATTCATGTACAAGCTTTGATAAAAACATTAGTGCATGAATAATTATAATCAAAACATATAATATATTATTCTGAAATGGACCAATATGCATAATGAGTAGCCTACTTTTACTGTTGGTACTTTAATAGATAGATAGATAGATAGATAGATACTTAATTTATCCCACATTTGGAACTTATTTTGTCATGGCAGCAGTGTTGTCAAGCATTACACGAATTAAACATATTTAAAATATACAATAGGCCTAATATAAAATTATAATAAAAATAAAAATAAACATTAGCAGCAAGTATACAAATTCACAATAGAGAGGACTCACTAGAGTATTTAATTAATACACAATATAACGAAAATAATGATTACATTGAATACAATATGCAATCTCACTCAGCTACAGAAATATATAGAAACATACTACAGACACATTGGCATTGGATTACATAATTGTGTAAAGTAAATAAATAATACTAAGTACACGATCTGACTACTTCCTTCACCTTCCTTCCTGTTATCTGAGAGCCATAAGGAGGCATACCATTAGGAACTTTATTTTGAAAAGCTGAATGGTCCACTTCCAGTAAGCCTGGTGGGCTTTACGCTGGTTAGGTTCAGACTGCTGTCATTGACTGGGTGTTGGACGGAGAGGCCAAATGATCCAGGGAACGGGGCGACGAGTCCAGCACAGCATGGACTGCTGCCCGCCATAGTTAGTTCAGCTTTTATTGAATTAATTTTTTTACAGTTTAGCGTGATTATCGGGTGAACGTTTTAGTTTTGTCTCGCCGTTGTGGAAAAAATACGACAATGGATCGAGTGAAAAGCTCCATGCAGCAAGTACCCAACGCTATCCCCAAAGTGATCCGCCGGACTGGGGCAAACAGCCTGGAGCTGGAGAAAGAAAACTTTGAGAGAGGCCAGGTATGGAGCACAGTTGTCACATTAAAGTAATGATAGCTTGATTTTCTTTAAAGCGTTGGATGAAGACCCTGGCTTTGAGCCACTTTTAAGGTGGGTGGGGGATAGTAGTCATGTCGGGATGTTGTCTCTAGTCCAGATTGCAGCTAAGGATCCTAAAAAAAAAACACATCAACCACATTTTGCAGGAATTCCTTCGTTTTTGATACTTTACTGTTTTTACATTTGATCCAGATAATGAGTTGTTCCAGTGTTGTTCTCCCTGAGTGTGTCTGGGATCAGCAGAGATACCAATGAGTCCACTGTACAACAAAAGAGCTGTTGAAATGTAGGTCAATGGCCTTTTGAATTATAACTGTGCTGTTTAGCCTATCTGCAGAATAAACCAGACAAGAGGGAGGAGAGCTGAAGCTTTGTGGAGCTATGTCATGTATGACATGCTGTCAGTGCCTTCTGTAGGCCTTCAGTCATGGGATGATGGTATGACCAAGATGAGATCTAAAAAGGAGATAGGCTATGGACTTTTTCTTTTTTTGGTTTGATGTGCTTAGTTTTCCGCCATGACTGCTGATGAATAATGAATGCTGTGTATCTTCCAGAGCTACATCTGACTTTGCATGAAGTGCTCTCCCAGTGAGCATATGTATGTAGGCTGCTGCTGTGCTGTGATCCTGCTGCTTCCTGCCTGGTGGTCTTCCCTCCCCTCTCCCCAGACCAGGCACAGGGGAGGAAAGAGGGGGCAGAAAGTAGGTCAGATGAATCAAGGCAGCACCAACTGTTGTGGTAGTGTGGCAACGTGCTTCTCCTTGCTAAATTGAACAGTATGTATTTAGCATTTCTGGGTCTGGGTAATTCCCCCCCCCCCCCCTACTCTCAGTACCCCACGTCTCTCTCATCCGTGACAGTAGCAGCATGGATTAGTTGCTGGGAGAATGCATGGCTTTATGTGAGCCAAGTCTGGTCACTAGGTCACTGAAAGGCTCCTGATATCACACATCCTCTGGAAGTGTGTCAAAGCTGTCCAGGTTACGACACAATACATTTTAGGGCTGAACAACTATGTGTTTCAATGAAATGTGAATAATGATGCAAATATTACCCTTCCCATCAGTGTCTTGAATCACATTGCAATTGCATAACAAAAAAAACTGATTAATTCCTTATAGATTCACATTCGTTTTTTAAGGTCTGATAACATATGTTGTGGCAATGGCTCTTTCAAACGAGGGTGAAAATATTCATGAAAAAAAAATCCAAGTTTGAATCGCTGATATTTCTGTTCCAAAAGCATGACCGATTCAGCTGTTTTCTTCCTGATTCCAATGACAAAAGCTTTCTCTTCTGTAATGCTGTGATTGAGGAGAGTGCTTCTGTAGCTTTTTACTGTTAGTTTCCTTTTTTCACGTGCAGTTGATTTTTGACATGGGGGATCCAGAGCAGGCGGTGTAGGAATCAATGAATCTGCTGTCTACTTTACAGGGATCAGCGAGAGATAATCGCATCTGATCTGTTGTGCTGTAAAGCTGCCTAAATCTGCTGGGTGGCTGGCTTTCACCTCCTGTCTGCCCGCATATCTGCCTGTCTGCATGTCTCCAGCCATCTCTTTTCAGCAATAATGTACAGTGAAAGCCTAGTCTTTTGATTATTTTTTTTTGTTTTTTCCATATTTCTACTGACAGAACACTTAGAAAATCAACTTTTAGAGATATTGAAGTTGGGAGCTATTGGTATGTGAGTGTGATAACCAAATAGTAGCGGAATAACCTTTTATATTTATATATATATATATATAAATTCGACTTGTGGAGTAATTGATCGTTTTGGTTTTAGTGAACTGAGATTTATTTATTAGATATGTCATTTTTTTTTTTAAAGCTGAATGACATAAGAAACTTGTGAACATGGTATGGTAATCTGTTAAAGTGGTGCTTTTATAGGACACAGTCTTCATGATCTTTCTAAAATGTAAGTTTTTGATTAGTTGCTAAAATAGTATGATTGTTCATCCACTATAAGTTTCTTTAATTGAGGACAGCCCTTTGCATGTGTGTAGAAATCACTGTATGACAGTACAAAGGGTGAGTATAGATCATACAGTCTGTCCTTCAACATGCAACCTGAATTCAATGTTCTACAGTTACAAGCATATGAATACACAGTAAGCAGTGTGCACTGCAGACTGCAGACTACTTTAAATCCCTAGTTATGTAAAACGCTGATTCTGGGAAGTGCTCGCCTATCTCTCTGTTGAGTTGGGTAAACAACCAGGGTGTGTTCAAAATCCTCTCTGTCATAGTGTCCACACGGGGTTATAAAAAGAACGAACCATAGCAGCCGGATAGCACACAACTCTTGCTTTTAATGACATGTTTGGACTCATAATAGCAGCCGACTCTTTAATTTAGAGTTTAGGGGATTTAATCTGTGGTCTGTTTGTCTCGAACTTGTTTTAGTCTTCTATTGTGTTCTCAAAGAAGTAAAAACAAACAACAAGTAAATAACAAGCTAGGACTAAACACTGCGTACAGTATGTTGTAATCTTTATCTTAAGGCTCTAAAATTTCAGAGATGCCAACTCCATCATAGATTGTGGAACTATTTCCAAGCTGTCACAGGCCATGGGAGGTTTTTCATTTGGAAGCTGGTGTAGGTAGTAATCTCTGGACCCATACGAACCATAATTAGTACTTGTGGAAAACTTCAGGGGCACCAGTCTCTCAGCTGGGACATATGCAGCCTGAGCCCATCAGCCACACCACATTGTATGTTACTTACTGAAGGCCTTAAAATAAGAACAGCTGCCAGCCGCCTCCTTCTAATTTATTCGTCCCCACGGATGCAACTCTTCCTATTTGTATCTTTATTTGACAAGATGCACTTTTGGCAGTTGATGTGAATGTACAGTATAGTATAGTCACTCATTAAACTGTCATTATGGTTGGTCGAGATAGCAATTCTGCTATATTAGAGTAGCAGAAACTCTCAAACCATTCAGGTTTATCTAACCATTTGAACCATTGATAGATAGAGAGTGTGTTCAGACATTAATTAAATAAATTAATAGACATTATTTAATAGGTCAATAGTCAATCAAGGCATGTCAGCTGCCCATAAAGGGTTAAATATAAACATTAACCATTTCTGCATGCACCATAAACTGTTGAGGATGTGCAACAAGTATGTATGCAGGGGGGAGGTTCCATTTAGCATAAAGAAATCTATTTCTCATATTTTAGTCTGTCTTTTAGGATATAGGCCTGTCAGTCTTTCAGCCTCGTTCATTGGACTTAAAAAGAGGCAACATTCGGACTGAAGCTTCTTATATTTTTTGCCCGTAGGAACAGTGCATTTGTTTGCACATCACCTGGCAGGGTTGCAGCTCAGATTAAGCGTAGTTTTCATTCTTTATTTATTTTTTGAAATAGCTACATAATGTTGCTATTTTTTATGTATTAATTCAGTCAATGTCTTATTGAGTTCAAGCAGAAATATGTAAAGCATTTGTACTAATTTAGAGTAGGAGTAATATCGTGTTAATTCCAACACAGTACAGACTTGATGTGCTCTGCTATTCAAAATAAATACCCTCATATAGCAGTATCGCCAAAAGGAGTTATGAATATCAGATATTGGTAAAATCCAATATTGTGCATCCCTTAGCTAACGATTGAATCTGTTTATTCAATAATGTTTAGCAAACCTTTTCAACTTTGCCTGTGTGCTTACTATTTTGTACGCACTCTCTATTGCAACACATGATGTTTAGGTGTGAGAGCTGACATAATGTGTGCTCAATCGGAATACTTTAGAAAATGTAAATGATAATTTCCGTCTTATCAAATAAATAGATTACAAAACTTCTTACCGCTTAGCAACTGCAGAAGTAACCATTGTTGGACATGTACCCCCAATCTTGATTGGTGTACAGTATGTGTGAACCTGCATTGATGGACACCCCTCGTCCCCTCGCCCTGCACCCTCTTGTAGTGCTGTTTGGTGGCCTGGCAGCTGTGGAATTCAGGGGAGGAGCGGGGCCTGGCCCTCGGGCACAAGCAGGGCTCAGCAGGGCGGACGTAGACAATAATCTTTTAACCACCCCGTCTCTCTGCCTCTCTTTCTCCACTGTCTTTGTCTTTCTCCTTGTCTTGTTGTCCTCCCCTCATTGTCTTGAGTGTTCCTTTGCTTCTTTTACATCCTGCAATTCAAAATGCAGGGAAGTTATGAAGGGATATCTGCATACATGCAGTACACTCACAGACGAGCATGCAAGCATGAAAGCGAGACCATTAAAAGCACTGAGGCAGCAGAAACAGCAGGCGGTGGTTTGTGGCCTCATTGCACTGACTGGCTGTGGAATAATAGAGCTGGACATGAGTGACAGGTCAGTAAGTGGAACAAAGTGCACCGATGAGTTCCTGGCGGCATTAACAATGGCTTTGATATACAGATTGTTTTGGAGTTCTCGTCTGTTTTACAGGACAGTAAAGCGGAAAGGGAGCGAGACAGAGATGGAGTGTTGCTTTTTGTTTCACATGCAGCAAAGGTCAAAAGTCAGACTGAAACCTACATCGTGGATGTGAGCACGTGGTATGCAAATTAGCCTGCTGCAACATGAGTGGCCTCATTTCAAATAATCATTTGAATACAATACATTCCTCAGTCATGTACAATCTGCAGGGACTATGGCTGAACGATATGGCAGAAATAAATATATCACTCTACTAATGTGTATATTTTACAATTATAAGTTGTGTCAAAACACTTTGTAATGACATTTGAAGGGATCGCTTTTTTTATGGCCAAAATAGGTAGGGCTGTCCTTGACTACAGACATTTTAGTCAAAAAATACCAAAACTAGTACATTTATTGATTGAGAGGGTGAACCCCCTGAAATAAGGACAGAGGACACAAGCAGAAATGTGTCATGTAGTCTGAGCCAAAGAATCCTCTGCAAACCTGCTTTAATGCAGCAGATTTAAGAATCCTATAGCATGTACAGATGGTAGAAACATGTGTACAAAATGCTGGATCAGCTTTTTATTGAGGTTTTGCATTTTGATACACACAGTCTGCCTAAGGAACTACACAACCTTAGTCAGTCTGTCTAGTGTTTGGGGAAGAGACATCTATGGACTTTAACCACTGTGCTCCACACACACCATGTTTGGGTTCAAAGGACATTAATGTGGATCACTTTTATTACTGCAATTACCTTTTTAAAGTTATACCTAATAGAAAAAATAATGGTATTAGGGGTATCAGCTGAATATCCCAAATACATCTGTAGTACCACAGTTAGGAATTTGCACATTTCCTTTAGACAGTAATATTTTTCTCTTATAACAAATGTGTTGGGTATTGACACTTTAATTCTACCTGGACTTTCACAATCAAATCTCGCTGTTGTTGTTAAACACTGAAAATCATCCAACATAAAAGAGTGTGTGACGTCAACCTTTTTACCTGAAGAAATGGTATGATCATTAGTTGTTTCCAGCCTAAATGGGCAAGTTCATTTAAACTTCATCCACAAACATAATTTTCATTTGTCTCAGTGAAGATGTGTCATTAATCAGGGCTGCCAACCCTCACGCATTGAGCGTGAGAGTCACGCAATTAACACATATCTCACGCACTCACGCCACACATGCCTTTCCTCACGTCCGGTACATTAATGGGAAACCCTAAATGTTTGTGCACCCTCTGAAACGTCAAGCTACCCCACAGCACCCCCAAAACAAAATATCTGGCGCCGCCACTGGTTTATGGAAGCGACCTCTAATTTATTAGAGTTAATCCCTGTCCCTGCCTTTTTTTCTCACTCCAAGCTGAACTCAAAGGTTGGCAGCCCTGCATTAATGCTTCATCAGATTTTTGAGAACCTAATTGGAATGTGAAGAAGAAGATTTTAACCATCATTTAAAATGACATCTTTTAAACTTTTATTAAAAAGGGGAAGGGGTTTTGAGTGTTTGACTGAGAAGCCAGGCAGAGACAGAGTGGGACCGCTGTATGTGAGAAATGCTCTGTGAGGCTGCCCTCACAACGATGGGCCCACGCCGTACCAGGAAGTGAAGAGACTCTGTGGAAAAGAGCCAGTATTGTCTGGAGACAGACAGTTTATGTTGAGCGGCCTGGAGTTTTAATGCGCAGCCCCGATGGTATAATGAGTAGCATATTGATTATTGTGGCTGGCCTGGCCTCGGTCGATCAGCTGATGTCCTGTGATTGTATAGAGAAGCTTTGGACTGAATTTAAACTTGGTGAGGGCTACATAACAAATGTAAAACAACTACTTTGGATTACAAAACCTTATACAGCTATTACTCCTTATAATAATAAAATATGTAATCTTTCAAGCTTTATCCTTCACTTAAAACCCCCAAAATATGAACACATTATGTATCAAATTGCTGCTATTAGAATGTCAATGTTCACATGTGCAGTGTAATACACATCAATTTTGTTCTGGTTATTTAAATAAACACTCTTTGAACACTTTATTAGCTAAACCTTTACAGTTGAATTTACCTTTAGAAAACCTGTAATGGTCCCTTTTTGTATACACACGCTTGGAGGTATCAATTGAAATGTGTTTTTAGCATTTTTTTTTATCAAAAGAGGTATACAGAATGTAGTATACAATTATCCAATTTGGGATCAACAAATCACATCTTATCTTAACTTAGATCTAATATATTATAGCAATGATTGTCAACCCTGAGCTCTTGTAAGCATTTGTCCGTCCACATCTCATGTCATATCCTTTCTCACAGTAACTCCAGGAAATGTCCCAGACAATCGTCAGCATAATACTGTGTGTGTGAAGGCATCCAGCATGCAGGGTAAACAACAAATGATGTGGGTGATAGTTATAAACTTACCACCTCCATGAGGAATACAATGGTCTCTAGGGGTTGAAGAAGTGGGAGGAAAAGTGTAAGGCACTTGTTTGTCTGTGGCTGGGTTCCACATTTGCTAACTGTCTTTTTAAACTATATCAGTGAATACATAAGTGTCTTCTGTTCAACGATTATAATAATACAATTGGTTACAAAAAGGTCTGATAGCACTCTAGCTATAAAGGTAAATAAATTGGATTAGTGCATTCATTATTTACAACAATGTTGAAACTGAAGCCGCTACATTTTTATTCAGCTATCAACTCTTTTCATTTTTAATCTACACATTTTCCTACATGTCCAAGTGTCTTCTGTGACAAATGCCTTTATGTTAACTTTAGTAAAACATGTACTTGCGTGAAGCACATGGTTCACATCAAATTGAAGGTTGACAGTCTCAGAGAAACCAGATGGGGGCATCAGTTACCTAGAATTGCTCTCATGATGGAAGCTGAGCTTTCCCTCCTTTGCACATTTAAAGCATGCTCATTTCAAGGCTTCATGTGTTTCCATAAGCATAATATTACCACACACACACACACACACACACACACACACACACACACACAATATGACTCAAAGGCAGAGGTGGGAGAGGTACTCAGAACTTGTACTTGAGTGTAGGAATACTCTGTTACAAGTAAAAGTCCTGCATTCAAAAGGTTACTCAAGTAAAAGTACAACAGTTTTGACATCAAAATATACTTAAAGTACCAAAAGTAAAAGTACTTATTATACAAATTGGTCAATTTCGGAATCATATTTATTATATGTTTTTATTATAGTCATTGATGCATCAAAGTGTTATCGAAGCTGGTAAAGGTGCAGCTAGTTTGAATGACTTTGTATACTGCAGGGTAGCTTGTGAATGTACTCCAGGTGTAACTAAAGTCTTATTAAAGAAGATAATACTTCACATCATTAATCCATATGCAAAGTAACTAAAGGTAAAAAATAAATGTAGTGGTGTAAAAGTACACGATTTACCTCTGAATTGTAGTGGAGTAGAAGTACAAAGTAGCATAACATTTAAATACTCAAGTAAAGTACAGGTATCTCAACATTTTTACTTTAGTACAGTACTTGAGTAAATCTACATATGCCCCTTTCACACCGGCGCTTTTCCAGCTCCTGCTGGGAGCTAGAGCCTGAAAAGCACCGTTTTTTCCTGTTCACACCGCAGCGGCGGCGCGTCATAGCTCCGGAATGCGGTTCACTTCCAGCTCCAAAAAGTTGTCGGTCCAGAGGCAAGAGCTTTGGAGCTATGACGCGGCGTCGCTTACGTCTGTCGAGGCGGAGGCGGGGGCAACCTTTTGGGTATGCACTATTTTTATAAGAATATTGTTCATACCTGTTTATCTGTTTACATTCTGTGATTTGTATACAAAAGAAAACACAATTCAAGTCTGATCCAGTGATTTTATTGTAAGAGGCATGATACAAAATAGATCAGGTTTAACTGCAGTAATATTAGTGGTCCCCCATGTTGAAATACTCCATCAATGCAGATCTAACGTCAGCTCCTTCTTGTCTACCGTTCTCTGGAAAGGGGTGTAAAGGGGGTTGGTTGTACACAACTTCATGGCAATATTCAGTCGTGCCTTGAAAAGTCGTCCGATGCCTTCCATTTCGTCTCGTAAGAGGATAACCACAGCGAACAGCGCTTCAATACAATCGGCCATTGTTGTTGTGATTTCCGCGCGGTTTGGGTTTTAGGAAGCAGGCACGTAAACGGTTACGTCATGACGCAAACGATGAGGCAATGACGCAGTACCATCCCGGCTCTTGAGCGGTGTGAACAGAGCGGGAGCTGAAAAGGGAAACGGGAGCTGAACCAGAAAAGCTCTCGCGAGGAGCTAGAAAGTGAAAAGCGCCGGTGTGAAAGCCGCATTAGTTACTTCCCACCTCTGCTCAAAGGTAATTCACATTTGAAACAGGCCTTCTTGCTTTGAAAAAGGGATTGCCTTACTTTAAACAGGTAATAGGTTGTGTCGTGTTTTTTTCTTTAATCAATGTTTGTGTAGTGTTACAACAATATCCACTTGTTTCACATATTGTGTTTGTGTGGTGTCTCCAGAAGAGGATGCAAAGGGGTCTAAACACCTTGTCTTGCAAATGACCTTTTAATCAATGACAATATTGACGTCATATTTGCATCAGTGTTTTTATTGGTGAAGTAGTTGTAATAATTTGTCTTCTGCTGGAGGTCAGGTGACCCAATCAACAGATAGATCACACCACCCCCTGATAAAGGGAGCAACAGAGGAAATGCAGCTGTTTTCTCATTTCCTGGACTTCACCTCCCCTCCTATAGGACCCCCGCCAGTCCCCGGACCCCAGTTTTGGAACCACCGGTTTTAAGCCATCCCTCTCTGCAGGCTCCATGCTACTATTGTCTGACAAGAGAGCGGGCTATTTGCAAAATAAAGGTCGCCTACTACCTACTACCCCACGTCTTAGCCTCTGTGGGCTGATGCATAGAGGCAGGCTGGGTTTCACCGTGCAGCGGGAAGGAGCGGGGTTTATCAGCGGTACTCCTGTTGTGTTTTCCCCGCGGACAGCTTCTGCTTCTCGGCGGTCGGATGCTGGAAGTCCTCCCCGATAAGAGAGCACGTAGGGCTCGCAGAGAAAAAGAAAACAGGGACGCGGAAGGAAGGAGACACAGGGGAGCATTTTAATACCAAATCGGGACACATGTTGAGCTAACAGCCCGCTCCACCTCCCCCTTCTCCTCCCAAATGCATTTGTTGCCTCAATCGCTTTCCCGTTACTAAATCGTTAGGATATCTGCTCTCCGGATCCACGGATCTTCACTCCGGGACTATCATGGATCTCAGTAAAATTGTAAGTGCTTAAGAACTGATTTGTTTTGTTATCTTCACCGACAGCAACAGATACACCGAGGCTTTGCATGTTTTTATGGAAATAGAGGTGGGGGTGGTGTCCGAGAAGTCCTGTTGCACACACACACGCACGCACACACACACACATGGGCCGATTACATGCAAGTTATGCTCTATGCACGCAGGGACTTGTTTGACGGTTATTGCAGCTAAATTGGTCTGTGGGAAGTTTGAATTTTATTGTGACGAAGAAGACATAAAGGTTTTAAAAAGCTATCCTTGAAGTGTGTCCACAGGGTCCTCGCTTAATGTGAGAACAGATTGAGTCCACTTAAATGTAGTGGAAATAGCCAGAATAAGACACTGAGATCCCAGGCTTCTCTTTACTTACACTGTACAAAGACTGGTAAACAGGGCTGGTGTAACAATCATTACTTTATCTTATGTTGTGGATGGGGCATTAATACATTAAGGTTTGCAGCTTCTGGGTCTATTTTTGGGTCCAAGAAATGAAAATGTCTGAGATGTGCTCCTCTGTTGCCCAGAGCTTTCTTCTTTTCACGGCTCAGTGTCCAGCTGCAGGTTCAGTGGAAAAAAGTTCAGCAAAGCAAAGCTTATATGTGCCATGAATCTCAATTACAGATTGTATTGATGTCCAACCTTAAAGACAGAGTGTGTCTTTGTGTTACTATCGGCGTGTTACACATATTAAAGAGACACTAGCTATGCATTTAAGGTCGAACAAGATGGTATATTGTGTAAATCACAAGTTTGAACTGTAAAAAGAATACGTAAAGTTGTGTCAAGGCTAAACAAGCTCGAATTTTGCGTGAATTTATCTTCCTTTTGACTCAGAGTGATGTGAATGATGCGATAGAGGCTAAAGTGTCCGGAGTGTACTGGAGCAGGTGCACGTCAACCAAAGCAACAAGACTGGCCTTTCACTGCCAACATGGATGGATGGGTGTACTTTAAGTCCTTGTATAGTAGGTGTGGGGGAGGGTGGTTGATAAAAGCACAGTCCTCTCTCCAATTCTCCTAAGCTAAAGGAAACTCTGAAAGTTCAGATTAGCTCATTTTTATAGAGGTACGGAAGCCACTCCATTTATTTTGATAACTAGAACAGCAAAATCACTCTGATCTATGAAATAAAGCTGAGCTGCCCACATGAAGTCAGTGGGGGCATGTAGTGGGGGCATGTAGTGCAGACATGGTGTAGGTGGTGTGTTGGAAAATATCTTCCTGCGGATCTTCATTCAGTTGCACTTCACTGGTTATTTGAGACGAATCTCTTGATGTTATTTGGGAAACCGTATCAGAGAATCTGACACAGTTCTTCAAGGCTGTTATCCTTGGTTGGTTTCTGACTTCTTTCCGTCGCTATGTTTTGGCTGTTTGGCATGTTGTGAGACAGGCTGGTATGAAAACAAAGTCCAAATAGACGCAGACTCTACATTCCCACGTTGTATATAAGTCCAGAGTTGCTTGCTGCGTTGCAAACATATTAACAATCCTTTTCCTTGTAATGGCAGTGAATTGTGAGTTTTTTTTATTGTACCACAGTAGCCACAATAGTGGAGTTAACCTGCTGTATTAAGGCCTTCAGTAGGTGTACTACACCTGTCGCATTTGCAGATGGATTTATCTGAACATTTAGCAGTCCAGATTTCTTACAAAACAATTGCAAGTTTCAACAATCTCTTAAGTGTCAGGAGAGAGATAAGCAGTGCAGTCTGCTTTGGCACTTCTTGCCTTTTTATGCTGTTGATACTGATTGTCACATTGTTACTAAGCTATACATGTAAAATACTTTTTCTAAGTTTTATAAACCGACAGAGTTTATAAAACTTAGAAAATTTGATCATAATTCATATAGAATTTGTTTAAGACTTGAGCTGTTGTTAGACAATATATCATAAAATGAATAGTTAATCTGAGCCTTCAATGTAGAAGTAAACAGAAATGCATAGGTTTGGCTACAATGAAGAAAAAAGGTTTATTTATAATAAATGCAATTATTAAAACATTACAATATCAGACTTTTGTATTGTTATATTGAAACCTTTACATTTTGCGTAAGCACATGTATGTACAGAAGAGAGAGCTGTCTTATCCACGATAGACATCCTTTCTTTTGCCTCATACTTTCAGTATAGTCTTTAATTATAAACATCCAAAGAGGGTTTTTTTTTTAAACAAATTCACCAAATTGAGCTGGCAGTTGTCAGTCAGACTGCAGGACTTACAAACACTGTAAACAGTTTGTTGGCTGCACACGTTTTCCTGTTGTGGTTTAATTGGTGCCAGATCACAACATAAGCCATCATCAAGTCTTTAGCAAAACAAACACACAGACAAACTCTGTGATGTGGAAGCGTGTTCGATGCTGGGGAGTAATGAGCAAGTGGGCTGAGGAGCCTCGCTGAGCTGCACAGATGTTCCTTTTATAACGTGTCCTCATGACATCACCGGTCCTGCAGGAAGTTGAGCTTTGGAGCCAAAGCTCCTTCACACGAGGCTGCAGAAAGCCTTCCTATTAGGAGAGGCCCATAAACCTGCCGTGTGTGTGTGTGTGTGTGTGTGTGTGTGTGTGTGTGTGTGTGTGTGTGTGTGTGTGTGTGTGTGTGTGTGTGTGTGTGTGTGTGTGTGTGTGTGTGTGTGTGTGTGTGTGTGTGTGTGTGTGTGTGTGTGTGTGTGTGTGGTGTGTGTGTGTGTGTGTGTGTGTGTGTGTGTGTGTGTGGTGTGTGTGTGTGTGTGTGTGTGTGTGTGTGTGTGTGTGTGTGTGTGTGTGTGTGTGTGTGTGTGTGTGTGTGTGTGCGCGCCACCGCTGCCCTCAGGAACAGAAGCCCGGTGCTCTGAGGTCACACATTGCAAATATCCTGAAGCTGTATGTTTTCATGCCTTTTAATGGGCTCTTTAGGGACGGACTCATCCCGCTGGGCTTATCTTTATCACCAAGTGCCCTGTTATTCATGGGATGGAAGATCTTCTGTGGAAAATAAGCTGCTTCTTACTGTCTGAGAGTCATCATTGGCCCGTCAGCCCTCATGATTGTGATAAGGCTGATAGATGCTGAGGCACCGTAGATGGGCAGGTTTCATTATCACTTACCAGCAGAATTATTCATTGCGAAGCAGAATCTGTTCGCTATGTTGATAATTGTGCAGATGCAGACTGCTTCACTTCCTCTTCCAATGATGCCTGTATAAAATGACCCCAGTGATTTCTAATTTCTCTTCTCACAGCTGTGTTTTTCCCTGCGTGCATTCATGTACACAGGAAAAATAACTGCTCTAAAAAAGACCACCTTTTCCACCACCCTCCTCTCCTCAGTGCCAGCCGGGCTCCCTTTCAAGAGGTGTCGAGTGAATGTTGTATGGGAGCGGAAGTTCACGTCAAAAGCAAAACAGAAAATGGTCTTTAAACAAGCAACACAGAAGGCTCTGTTCTTAGGAATGACCTTTGGAGTCGGGTGGAGTTACTTTTGGAACAATGTTTGGGCCCAAAACACTTTGCCATTTATCATCGAATTTTCTTAATGTGTTTTTTGTAAGAAAAAGTGCCATTGTGTTTAAGTAAAACACACTGGCGAGGCCAGCTTTTGGTTTCAAGCATTTATTTTTGGTTATGCATCTTGAGTCATAAGGGGAGTTGTATTAATTTCAAGTAAACAGTCATGTATTTTCAGTTGCTCAAACCTTCCTTTAGCATGAGACCCTTAAAGTGCACAAACAATGTTAGCTTTAAGCAGTACTTGTTTGATCAAATAAAATACAGGTTCAATTACACACAAAATCTAAATTTATCATGGTGTCCACAAGCCTTGAACTGGATCATATAACTAGGTTATTCTAAAAGGGATTTCTGCAATGATGAACCCACAGTCAATTATCAACGACATACACATATTAGAGACTTCATGGAGGACATAGTGGAGCATTTAGCAGCTAAAGAGCAAGGAGACATCAGCAACGACTGATGTCTTTAAAAAGATAGGATATGGACTTGAATTTATCAAGTGACTAGAAACACGTAAGCTGAAGTAGGACACTGTTAGTAAATGCACCTATATTGACGTTATATAACCTATGTTATAAGTTGTTGTAGCCCAAATCCTGTATTTTGATCATTTAAAGTCAATAGGTTAATCAAATGAACTTAGATGAGTTGTGTTTGTCTCCCCTGTTTTTAAATGATGTCAACTTGTTCCCAGATCTCAGCGATTACTTTGGCAGGCATATTTTTACCCATAACTGATAGCCAGAGCTACAAATGTAAGACCCAAGTTGTTATGTGTGGTGGTTTTCCTTTAAAAACGACACCTGGAAGAGTCTGGCAGGGAATGTGAGAGGGTAGAAGGAATGAAGTGTTCGGCTTGACTGACTCAGGCGCTGTCTGGGTCTACTGAGCAAGGTTCCTAGCTAAGGGGGGGAGTTGAGGGACAGGGCATTTTTCAGCAGGCAGGCAGGAAATGGGCAGTGCAGGGTGTGCCAAGACAGGAAGCCTGACTGAGCGCCTGAATCCCTCCCTACCACCGACCCACCACTACCACCACCCCCAGTGCGTCAGCCACAATGACCAAGCCTCCACCGCCCCACCTCAGCATTACAGGGCTGCTGCATTCACAGACAGCCATGCATGTTTCCTGTTTTCATTCCTGCCTCCATCCCCTCACTGTATACTTGTCCCCATGTACGGTAAAGTCGCCGGACAAGTCTCAGCAGTGTTGCCACGTACCGCTATGACGGGCCATCTTAACAACCGTTCTTTTAAGCTTAAGTCGCAAGAAAAAGAGGGTTTAAAGTTCTCTGTTCCGTGGAAAGGGGAATCATTTACCAACAGACAGTGATAGAAAGTCAGAAAACAATATGAAGTACTTGTCTCTGTTAGGTTGAGTGAGTTTTCTAAGATAATTGATGGTTTTGAGACAAATATTGACGATGGAGGACTCTGTAGACTTAGGTACAAATGGTACCTGTTTCGTCCCATTTTTTTGGGCAGTGTGGGTAAAACCATAAATCAACTTGACCATCACCATTTGTCAATGCCCAACCTGATAAAAAATATGCTTTTAACCAAAAACATATTGAATTGACATGCATCTTAATTAGACAAAAGCAGCAGCTTCTCGCAATTGAGATGCTGGTACTAGTGAATGTTTACCAAAGTAGTTGCTCATTAATTTTCTGTAAACTGTTTAATCGATGGATGGACTAATCATTTCAGGTCTGAAAGTCTGAATCAGAAAACCTGAATATAAATCAAGGGAAGGAAATACTGCAAAAAACATTGGAGAAACATGTATTAAGAGTAGTACCTAACCCATGACTGTTAAATAGGTGCATAGGACATAAAGTTTTGTCTTTCTTTATAAGAGCATTGAAACAAGTCAGTCAGAAATATGACAAACATGTGAAGCTAAAACTACAGCAAATTCTATCATGGGTGCTCCCTTCTTTGTGTCCTCCTCCCTCCGAATCTAAATAACTGGGGTCATATAATCATAGTACTGTAACTCAGATCAGTCACTCCGTACTGAATCATCAGGGTCATACAAGGCCTCTCTGACCATGAGAATTTAAATCTGAGAACAAGTGTTTCCAAATGTACCCCTCTTTCATTTAGCCCTTTAGTGGTTTTCCATGGTTATTTCCCACGATTGAACACTACTGGCCGCGGGGTTGTCTCATCATTAATGTTGATATGAAATGTGCCACAGTGAAGACAAAAATAACCAGGAGACGGTCTTTTCTCTGTTACCGTCATGGAGTGACTGTCCAATGATTCAATGACATATCGCCAGGACACAACTGCCGTGGCCTTCATTAATCCAAAGCTCTCGCAAACCTGTCAGAAGATTCTGGGAGGGCAAGTGAGTCGATGAGCGAGCGCTGTTTGATTTAGCAGGCAGAAGATGCTTCCTCTCCCTGGGGCTCTGTGCACTGACCCTTCAGCGGACACAGCCAGGCTACCATCAGCATATCAATGCCCTGCCTTCTACACAAGGGCCGATTGGGGCTTGCCAGGCTTAACTTAACACGCTTTCAACACTGTATCAATAACACTTTGTTCGTAATCAAAGCTGTGGCAACAAAGAAATGTTTCTCTAGAAACAAAGATGCAAATAGGAGATTTGTGTCCAGATGGGGATTTATAGATTGAATCCTTATTATAACTCTTGGGGATTGTACTACGAGTAAGGGAAGTTATGGATGAGGGTGGATGTTAAGGAGGAAAGGAGTTGAGGTTTCTGTCCACATTGACCTATTTAAGGAGGACTCCATCAGGGCAAATCTTTGCTCTTTATCCTCTATCACTCTGTCAGCTGTTCTTTGTGGCCGCACTGCAAGGAGCTAACAGGTCGTTGATGCATCGATGCCAGCAGCGAACGCCAGGAGTCCCAGGCAGCTGGCACTCTCATTCAACCCAAACACAAAGTACAAAGTCTCACTGTGGGCTAATTGGGTCATCTTCATGTGGGAACTATTTGCACTGGGAGATTTTTCCATCATCCCTTGGGATCGGGCGACTGTGGCTGCGAGGGAGCGTGGTCGTCTTCGAACCAGAAGGTTGTGGGTTCGATCCCATAATGTGCAGTCAACATGTCGATGTAACCTTGGGCAAGATACTTAACCCTGAATGTGTGTGTGTGATGGTGTGTGAATCCTAGAGCACTGCTTTGTATGAATGACTTGTGAACGGGTGAATGACTCGTAGTATGTACGAGCTTTAAGGGGTCGAAAAGACCTGATAAAGCGCAATATAAGTGTGGTCCATTTACCATCCCTTGAATTTTGCGTGAGAGTAGCTGAGAGGAAACTGTAAGAAAAGAAAATGTTATGTGAAAGTTATTACATTAACAATCAAATACTTTGAAACCTATCGTAATTTGAACTGTGTGACCCTTGATGAAAGACGCAATGTCAATTTTGTTGACAGTTTAACCAGGGCTGTGACAGGAAATTACACAATAATTACTATTTTGCTTATGCGAGGACAGAAGCCCCTAGCCCTTACGTGTAAATGGTTCATCAGCTGGGAAGATGAGATAAGAAAAGAAATGCAAATGTGTGATTTCTGCTGACAAACTTCGAACTCTTAAACAGGAAGTAACATCTTAAAAAAGCAGATGCTCAAATTGAACACTGTGACCTTCCCCTTGTGGTGTTGATCAGAGGAAACAGACTGTAGGTTTGACCGCAGTCTTTCTTCTGCACAGCCTGGACAGTGAAACCCCTGCTGGGTTTTACCTTTACATTACTCACACACACACACACACACACACACACACACACACACACACTTGGCTCTTGGTCGTGTGCTGAGGCAACAGGACAGGTGCTACACTTGTAGCTCCAGTGCTCATGTTTAATCAACATCATGCATGTTTAATGACGGAGGGGAAGCGTGGGTCAGTCAGCCGTGTTTCCAGCACACACTGCGGTGTCTCCTCTTCATCAGCAGGCCTGCAAGCCGATTACAGGCGTGCGCATGATGTTTAATAATGTCATCCTGCCCTCTCTCACTTTGCTTTAGTGAACCACTGCTGTGACTTAGAATTCTTCTCACTCGTATATTAGATTTCTGAGGACATGACACTTGTTTGTGTGGAGGATGCAGTCTATTGTCTGCTGTTGTCCAGACAAGACAGGAGCTGCATTTTAAACAAGATTGATTTACTCTAATCCCAGTTCACTTTTTGTTTCTACCTGTGTACTATGTGTGTTACTAAAATATTTCCCGGACATTTTAGAAAGAGTGACAGACACCTTTTATAATACCTTAGAATACAGATGGGTGCAGATGTTCTGCTGCAGAGATTTAAGTCATGTTTTTTTCCGTGTTGGGTTTGTTCCAGTGACATTGATAGCTCCTACATTCCTCCTCTTCTTTCCTTAATCTGTGCCTCCTTCCCTTCCCAATGATCCTGGTTGCTCCTCCTCCTCCCCTGACAGCTCACATACTGGAAGAGAAGGAGCATACGCAGGACATCTGTGGGAAGTGAGATTATGAAACAGGCCTCCCGTCCTCTGTTGACCCCGGTCACCGCACTCAGGGGTCCATGATTACCATGCAAAGCATAGTGAAAAAATGCATGTTTGACTTTTTCTTGACTTCAGCATTTTTGAGTTGAGGGTCTGAGATGTATGGTGTTCTTTGTCTGAGTTTCCTCTCATGTGCAACGTGATATGTCATCCAGATGCCGCTTCAGAACACCTTGTTTTGAAAAGCATCTGAAACGGCTTAAACAATGTTAGCCTGGAATATTTTTCACATGTATTTCATCCCTGGGCTTTTCTGTTCTGCTGCCGAGCACAACTTCTATTGGACTTAAAAAAAACAAAAAAACACGACCAAGTACAGCAAGCATTACGGCTCTATGGGTGGCAGTGGCAGTCTGCCGGACAACGCACCACTCGGGTCCAGAGTAAAATAACTCAACCGCTATTGGATTAATTGGCATGGAATAATTACTTTTAATCCAGTACTTGCATAGGTTTGGAAGTTGTGTTTGATATTAAAATGACTTGACAACTATTTGATAAATTACCATTACATTAGTGGATGTATTCTCTTGGGGAGTTACTTTACGTGTGAAATGAAGTTGTATGAAGCCATTTGAGTCTCCGTTGGAAGCTGAATGAAGCCTAGTAAATTGCCTTGATTTGGTGTCACGTGAGTCAGTGTTTGTTGGGGCTGTAGACTACAATTTGGTCTTTAAAAATCTGGAAGTGTGGAGTTATAAAGGAGTGAACTCACATTTAGCTCTGGGCTCAATTAGCTGCTAAAAGTATAACACACCTGAATCTCCAAAAAAAACGGTAGTAGAGTTGCATTATGGGTCATGCAGTCAGTAGCCTAAAGGTTTTAACAAGGCAATAATGTGTAGAATAAAAAGAAAAAAACATATCTCTGCCTTAAAAGGTTAAATAAGTTCAGTCCTGTTTTATACTTGTTATCTAGCGCCATCATTGCATCAGAACTTTGATTTATGACCAAATGCCTGCCAAATTACATTGCCATAGGGAACAAATAGTACATTCTCATTTTTTAATGGCATACCAGACAGTTTTCTCTATCAAAATAAACTCCACCTTTTATAAAAAGACCTTAGTTGTAACTAAAACACTAATCACTAATGCTCAATGATGGTAATCCTTGTCATATCTTCCAACTGTGCAGCAGGAAAACACATCCATCAGAACTACTGATGTTGTATTTCATCCTGTAGATATCAAACACTACTACCACTGCTTTCTAATCTCATGACTCCTTAACTGTAGGATTCGTATAACTCAAGAGTGTTGAGTATTTCTGTAAGCCGAGTTAGATGATACTTTAATTTGAGCTAAAGTTGGAAGAAGTTCATTTTTAGCCTGGCCAACATTCCTCAGTAGATTTCACAGCAGAGACAGATACTCCCCTGATCATCCACACGTGGGTATCTGCCGTTTAGTCGGCCTGCATTAGGGCTGTGCGATTATGGCAAAAATCATAATCATGATTATTTTGGTCAATAATTGATATCACGATTATGAAATACGATTATTCATTGACTTTGAAAACATCCATTTATTGAACTTTTAAACAAATACAAATAATAATTTGAACAGTATCTTTTTAACTGTTGATTTCCCTGAACGTATAATTCAACTGAAAAACCAATACAAAAATAAATAAAATAAATGATACATTTATATTTACATTTAAATAAATAATATCAAAATAATAAATACCAATAAACAAGATCAACAAATATTTTGGAGTGCACTTCAACAAGCTACTAAACATATATAAATATGATAAATACAAATACATTTGATCAAATATGTTGCAGTGCACTGTCACATCCTAGCAAAGCAAAATAATCGATTATGTTGTTTTCGTAATTGTGGCAGGCCAAAATCGTAATTGCGAGTAAAATACGATTAATTGCACAGCCCTAGCGTGCATACAGTCTTAACCCGTTCCTCTGAAATGTGAATGTAGGCTTCTGAATTGGACATGGCTCTGGTTGTGATTCCATAGACACAATTTACATGATTCATTATATTCTTCTGGTTTATGACACCAAATCCAAAAATAAAGTCAAAATGCGACCCCGCTTCCTCTAACATACACTTAACATGTTAGGCTAATTTAAGGTAGTGAGTGTGTTCTGCAGGTAAAGAGACAGATGTTTGCTTCATCCTCAAAAGCAGAGAGGAGCTCGAGCCTCTCAGCTGATGCCTTGAATACTAACTCTGCAGAAAATAGGTCAAACACCCTTAGCCAAAAGACGTTGCTCTTCTAGTTCCCCAGGTGGTTATTAAAGGGAAAAAGCTACTTTCTAAAAAGAGGAAGGGTGGTTTTAAGTGAAACTCTCTTCGAATATTTTCCTGTATTTGCTGTGGAAATATCTGCTGACTGATTTGTGTTCTCCTTTTCTCTCCTCTGCCCTTCCTTTCCTTCTCCTCTTCCCAGGCTGTCAGCATCAATAAGGCCATCAACACACAGGAGGTCGCTGTCAAAGAGAAGCATGCCAGGAATATCCTTACATTGTCAGTGTGTGTGTTTTTGAGGAGAAGAAGTGTGTTTATCCTGATTTCCTTGTGTGTGTTTGTCTGTGTGTGGAGCTGTTGCTTTGAGGCTGCAGGGTAACGTTTGCGCAAGATCAAAACAACAAACTTGGTGTAGCCTCGTCAGCTGCAGAGCTAATTTTGTCATGTGTTAAAAAAACACAGAGCTCTCAGACAGAGGGGAGTTCTGTTGAGAGGCTGCAGAGCCCCAGGGAGAGGAGAAACCTAATACAGAGGTTCATTATTTTAGTTTTATGACTTCAAAAAATAGATTCAGTAAAAACATTAAGTGTGTATTTTCATAATTAAAACGTGCAATTTGGCTTTTATAAGACACACTCTGCAGTGCAAACCCTTTTAATCATATTTTTAATGAGGACATTAGACGCTTGTGCATCATCAGCAGCTAATTTGTGTGTTTCCTCTTTATTTTTACCCTTCAAAAGCATTGTCTGAGCTGTCAACATAGAAACAGGATTTTGTTTAAACTGGTGATTGGTGTCTTAGAGAAGCAACGCCTTTTAAACAAGAAATTCCAGTAAAAATAATGTAAAACTTATTGTTAAAACATGTATTTTATGTATATGGTTTGGTCAAGAAGTAATAATGATATAGATATTTCAGTTTATCAGAGTGACATTCCTAGCCAATGTAAATGTCCCCTCTGTGGGACTAATAAAGGTATTCTGATTCTGATACTGATTCAGATTCTGAAGGAGGCAGAGAAATACAAAATGACAAGATGATAAAATGTAACGTTTAATTTCACGGCTCACAAGCCAAACTAATGGCCCACAAAATAATTCACTGTGATCCTTGACCGGCCCCCGGCACCCTGCATCTTGGGGACCCATCATGAGAAAGGGGCCCACACTTTCTGGGCAGCGGTCAACCGGCTGCCCCTCTCCAGCAACGCCGTGCTCTGCTGGAAGTTCTGCCACGTCTTCCACAAGCTGCTGCGAGACGGCCATCCCAGCGTACGTACAGATGACAAAGCTTTACCATTTCCACTCATACACAGATCTGATCTCCTCTCTGTCTCTTGTGTTAACTACAGATCATTTTCCTCATGATTCATCATTTAGTTGAAATCACACCACATGTACATTCAGTTAGCATCATAACTGATGACGAGTCCTGTTTTATTAACTAATTTCCCCGTCCTCTCTGTCTCCGCTGCTTTCCCTGCAGGTGATAAAGGACTCCATGAGGAACAAGGCTGATCTAACTGATATGAGCCGGATGTGGGTAAGGACACAGAGAACATTATACAAATCACATCACGCAGTCACAATGAGGAGGATCTTATGCCATAGTTGATCTTCTCTTCTGTGGACTCTGAAACTGATTGTGTCTTGTCAAAGGATGTCGATATTTAGAAACACATTACATCAATATCATTAATAACGCTAAGGCCACCAGTGATATAGGCAGCATATCATTGTTTTTTTCTAAACCAGCCCCTGTAATGAATCAGCGACTAAAATGAATGTCAACTTGTATTGATCCTCTCCGTGTCAGGGGATTGGAGTATAGACATAAGGATAATTGTTATTAAAAGAAGCTTGGACAGAGCAGAATTACACTACAACCCTGATGTGTTTCTCATCAGCCTAATGCTGTCTGAGTGACAGACATTGTAGCTTCTGATGATCAAAGCCATGTAAAAACATGCCAAGTGTGACAGTCAGAGCTCACAACACAATGCCTGCCAGCTACATGATTTGACTAATAGACAGTAGTAGTATGAGATAGACTGTTAGCTTCTCTGTGGGAAATCTCTTATACCAGCTGTTCTTAATTACATAACAGTATATAGTTATGTGAAGGGGTTAACATATATTACGATTTGCTTACTTGTGTAACTTGTGTTATACTAGCAATACTTCAATGTTGATTTAATGTATCATTGAGAAAATAAAGTAGCCTAGCTTGAGCTAATGAACGCAATCACATACAAGTATACAATCTTTAGGCCAAGAAAATAATATAAATACTGTGTGTGTAACCGTCTGTACATACCTACACATGAGCTAAAAATTGAACTTGGTTTCGATATAACCTGTACAGACACAACACCCTTAAGCCACACAATCTGAAGAGTCACTCTTCACCGGACGTTATGTGAGGGCCTGCTCTGCATTCCTGGGTGTTTTTGTATGACTCATTTTTTGCTGAAGTCACTAGGCAGGAGGATACAGGAAGTTTGGCCCCTGTGATCGGGGTTGTGGCCTCTCTTTTCCTCTTGTGTCATCACCACCCACACTCTCAGGCTCAAGGAAAAAGGAAGTGAAAAAGCAATTGGCCAAATGGCTGCTCGTATCAACTTTGTCCACACTCTGTGACCAGGCACATTTTCACACATGGTGAACTAAACAGAGATTTTAAATCGGCTTGGCAGCAGGAAGGGAGAATATTTTTGGCTGTTGTGGTGTAATTCAGCTCCACAGTCTTTGCTCACATATGTATTTTGTGCTGCCTTCCTCCAAAGTGCCACAACGGATTGTCTCAAAACTAAAAGTGATTGCTCTTTAAGTTTCCTTTAACCAGCAAACCTGCAAACCCTCCAGGAGGAGAACATTTGTTGTTATACCTTTGATCATGTCTCTCTTTATCTTCATGTCCCTTATCTCCCCCCTCTCTCTCCCCCCAGGGTCACCTGAGTGAAGGCTATGGGAAGCTGTGCAGCATCTACCTCAAACTGCTCATCACCAAAATGGAGTTCCACATCAAAGTGAGTCGGCCTGGCCTATAAAAATCCAGCGCCAGTCTCCCTCATCACTCATTATCTTTGTCTCAGACTCTCTTTTTAGTGCCAGCGTGTCTCTGCGGGTGGGAAAGCCTTTTACAGCAAATTCTGTCTTTAACACTAATGGCGTCTCAAGAATCTGTAATGAAGCCTTTTTATGAGACATCAGAGGAGAGCGGTGCAGGAAGGCAGAGTCAGTGCTATATCAGGAAGATATGGCTAATTTTTGCTCCGCTGAAGGCTAATTATCAGGGTGAGGGTTGTCTTAGAGGGCAATTTGACATGAAGTAACATGGCAGTCAAAGGAGAAACACATGCATCAGCCTGCAGTATGATCTGTAAGCCTCACTCTGCTGAGCTCACAGAGAAGGAAATGCTAATTCTCTAGTCAGACACTAGATCAGGGGTGTCAAACTACATTTCATTGCGGGCCACATTCGCATTATGGTTGCACTCAAAGGGCCGGTTGTAACTTTAAGACTATATAAAAATACATATATAAATATATAATATATATAAAATAATGTATTACATTACGTTATTGCCTCTGCATTGGATTATTAACGGATAGGGTAATAACTTCATAATTAACTACGTCTGAAAGCAGAAGTCTAGGGCAAATAATTGCAAGTCTCTTCAGTGAGAATGTCACAAAAAGATTTTAAATTTGAGATGCATTGTGCTCCATGTATGGGCAACAAGCTTCTGTAAAGCGGCATGTAACCGTATAATAAACATATCATATTTTTTGCAAGCTCTTGTGGGGCCACATAAAATGAAGTCGCAGGCCGGATTTGGCCCCCGGGCCTTGAGTTTGACACCCCTGCACTAGATAAAGGTCAATTTGTAGCAGGACAAGGGAAAAAGTAAACACACACCTACAGATTGAACTACACTCTTACCCTGAGTGACAAAGGACAACAAATACTTCTCCCCCCCCCCCCACACTCACTCACAGTCAATCCACATGATGTAAACAATCGTAGGCTCTCGGAGTCACATAAGTGATTGATGTTTTGAGAGTTAATTTGACTTATTTGTTTGTGTTTATGTATCTATTGGATTTAAGTTTTTCTGGTAAATGGTCTGTGACATGAGTTGTTTGTTTAATGTACTGATTATTATTTGGGGTTAAAAAATACAGACATTTTATGTTGAAAGTGAATTGGTTGATTATTATTTTCTTTTGTAAACTTCAGTAGCTAGGTCACCGGGCTATCCCTCTGTTTCTGCGTGTTTAAAGCATATCATTTTTTGACAGCTGGCTATATTAAAAATTCCTCTGTCTGGCGCCCAAGTTTAATTTATTCGTTCAGGGATATGCTGCGTTCACACCGGACGCGATGCGAATATTCGCATAAGACCTACGCTACAAATTAATCAACAATCAGCTCCTGTAAGCGCAGTCTTTTATTAACTTTATAAAGCAAAGAGCTGGTAGAATAATATCTACTTGAATTATTTTTATTTGCTAGATATTATGTATTGCAAAACATATGGTGCATCTAGCACTATTTTCTAATCTGAAACATGTGTTATGTGAAGCGATGAGGATTTGTTGTCTCTTTTGAGTCCTCACATTAAACATAATATATTTGAGCTAAAGAGTAACCAGAACGGTTTTCACTGATTTAAGTGCTGCTGTTTGATCCATCATAAAAACCTTTTTGAATCAGAGCCAGGTTTCTTGTTTTGATTGGCTTCAACGAGTGAGCTAAAACAGTCAAAGTCCAAACAAAACATTTACCTCAGATTTTCACAGCGTTTCATTCTGGAAACTTACCAAACAGTGGAAAGGAACTATTCAGATAATTGACTTAAAGCACAAAATATCTTTTAATACGAAAAATGGATCACATGATTGGTTATGTATGTCACACAGAATCATCACCTGACTCTACAGTTTTACTTTTTAGCTATTTCTTTTGATTTTCTGGCCTACAACTTTACTGATTTGTATTTTTTTCTCGCCACTCACCTAAAAACACACACTGTACACTCCCTGCTGGGCAGCTGAAGAGCCATATTATTTTCTGAGTAGTAGAGACAAAAACTATAGTAAAAAGAAAGTTCCTTTGATACATATCAGATGTAAAGGAAATATTTAAATAAAGAAAAATGTTAATGATTATTAAAGGGGAGGGTAGTGTGGCAGAGCATAATAGGGCCTCTTTAAACACGTATTCTGCCTGTAGATTGTCATGTGTTTGTAAAGATGGGCGTCTGAACCTCCTCCTGTTGTCTTCTCTTTCAGAACCCTCGTTTCCCTGGCAACCTGCAGATGTCGAACAGACAGCTGGACGAGGCGGGAGAAAACGACGTTAACAACTTGTGAGTGTGGCCTGCTGCTGCTTTGCCTGGCTTTGTTGTTGTTGTTGTTGTTGTTGTTGTTGTTGTTATTGCATGCCAGACCACAACATCCAGATATGAATACGTTTCACTGTTGACCAAAGTCGGAAAGGACATTTAATTGGTTGAATAAATGAATCATAATGCACCACACAGCCACAATAACTCATTAATTGGGATATTTTTAGCGGTGTTGTTGAGCAGAAGTTAGAAGAAAAACTGTTTAGAAATTCAAGTGGTCAACAAAGTTTTGATTTTTAATTTGTTTTAATCATCACAAGGCTTAGAATAAGGAGATTCAATTCAAGAAATGGCAAGGAAAGGTTTAATTAAATTATTTTCTTAATTGGTTCTGTATTTGTTAGTCTCCCTACAAGAAGTGTGGTTATTTGGCTGCTACAATTCCCTGCTTTCATATCGCCCATGCCATGGTCCCTGAACTTTATGGCTTCTCACTCTTTAAAAAAAAGCTAATGTCCCCCAGCAACCGCTCATAGGTTAGTTATTAGAGATGTGAAAGGTTCAAACAAGAAATAGTTTTACCTTCTGTAGTTGCTATATTCTAAAATGTTCAGACGCTTAAAAAAAAGTATATAATGCTTAGCCATAATGTCAGTACTATACATTTTCAGGTGTGCATTATGCATTATTTTGGCGATTGTACTCAGCTCTGGAGGAGAACACTCACCTGCAAAAATCCAAAGAAACACAATCTGTTGTTGTTGTTGTTTGTTTTGTCATGCTCGTGACTGGGGCTGCACAATATAGAAAATATGCAATTAGCTTTTTGAACATAGCAATTAGGATAAAACCTGCAAGAAATAAACAGATATTAAACTGTTCTCTGATAAAATATTCTGCTGATTATAGAATACTTGCATATTGCTTGATGAATATAACATGATAGTTACATTTTCTAAGTGCAGTAATATAGGTAAATAACGTAGTCCTTAGCTATGTGTTTAGTTGAAATCGTCATTGTGCAGCCTTTCTTTGACCATCAGTTGTGTGAGACGGGAAATACATCAATCTGAAAGCACCTTTTTACACTCCTTGATCGGACTCACTTGGACACATAAAACATGTTTTGTTTGCTGAAATCGTGTAAAAGCACTCATCACTCTTTTTTCCGTGTCTCCCCTCGTCCAGCTTCCAGTTGACGGTGGAGATGCTTGACTACCTGGAGTGCCAGCTCAACCTCTTCCTGGGCGGTAAGCTATTCTGGTCTGGCTGTGTGCTCTCTGCTACCAGCTGTGCTTATCTGAGCATGATGTAACACACACAGACTGATGACACACAGGAAGACCGTCTGACTGATAGGTGTACTGGGCATGGTGGTGCACAGAAATAGACGCTGACAGCTATTAGTGGTTACAGATAATAGACTGTTGCTCTGCTGTTTTCTGTCCGAGTCATCCTGGATTTATGTCTCTTAAAATATGGGACGGGGCTAAGAATAGACAGTTAGGATGTGACCAGGAGCTCAGAAGAAAATGTGGGAAAGCTGTGCACTCCCATTCAGAAATGAACAAGGGAAATTATTTGTTCTATGTATGAAGCCTGTCATTTAGCGTCCTGAGGTTGATGTTATCTCCCCTTCCTCCTTCTATATCTAGAACATGAAAATATCACATTATAGTCTGTCACCTCACACCCAAATCTCAAAGCCCTCGTCAATTTCCTCTTCTGGTCTGGTGTATTTTAAAAGCATAACGTCATCTGAGGGTAAAGAGGGCCAGGCCAGGTGTGTGTGGTGTGGTGTGTGTGGTGTGTGTTGTGTGTGTGGTGTGTGTGGTGTGTGTGTTGTGTGTGTGTGTGTGTGTGTGTGTGGTGTGTGTGTGTGTGTGTGTGTGTGTGTGTGTGTGTGTGTGTGTGTGTGTGTGTGTGTGTGTGTGTGTGTGTGTGTGTGTGTTGTGTGTGTGTGTGTGTGTGTGTGTGTGTGTGTGTGTGTGTGGTGTGTGTGTGTGTGTGTGTGTGTGTGTGTGTTTGTGTGTGTGTGTGTGTGTGTGTGTGTGTGTGTGTGTGTGTGTGTGTGTGTGTGTGTGTGTGTGTGTGTGTGTGTGTGTGTGTGTGTGTGTGTGTGTGTTGCAGGAAACCACACCTCTGCAGTGAACAGAGGCTCTCCATGCTTTAGGGGTGGTGTAAATACGGTGGCAGGCAAATGAGTCAGACAGTCCTGTTAGTGTTCAGGTTGCTGCTCCACTTTAAGCCTTTTTCCATCCCAATAATCTGCTCTCAAACATTTTATTACTCAATTATTGTGGCGGAGAGCACAGCAGAACTTAATTGATTCATTAAAAATTCATGACGGATGAGCCTTGTGCACGCCTGTTTCGCTGTGTTTGTGTTGATAATCACTCGTGTGTGCTTGTTGTGTGTTTGTACCGATGAATATTGATCTTGTGAGCATGTGTATTGATCTGGTGCGTGTTTCTCTCTCCCCTCCCAGTGTTCAGCTCTCTGGACATGTCCCGCTCGGTGTCGGTGACGGCGGCGGGGCAGTGTCGACTCGCCCCGCTCATCCAGGTGATCCTGGACAGCAGCCACCTGTACGACTACACCGTCAAGCTGCTGTTCAAGCTGCACTCCTGTGAGTCAAACTGTACTACATGCTCAGTGGAAACCGTACACAGTAAAGGTTGCTCAATGTTGGTCAAGAAACAAGTATTGTGCCTTTTATTAAATAATGAAATAATTCTGGAATACCTTGTAGTCTACAGTCAGAGGGAAATGCCACATAGATACAGATCCACATACAACACAGAGCAGTTAGTCATTGTTTGTGTAATGTATGTAAAAAGATGGAAATCAGTGGTCGTAAATTCAGTTGTCACTCCAACATGGACTTGTTAATGGTTGTGAATTAGAGTTCCAACCTTTTTTTAAAACAAAATGGGAATTAAATTAGTTATTATTATTAGTTAATTTTCCATAATTTTTGCACAAAGATGCTTTTGTAATGTTTAATATATCCCTTTAAAAAAAAAAGATTTCCCCATTTGTATACCAATAGATTCTGGCCTTATGACTGAGGCTGTGAGACTCATAGTAATGTTTTGAAGGAACTTGATGATTAGCTATTCTCAAGTTTCATTGCTGCTTATCTGCCAATTGCACAATTTCATCAATTCATTCATCAAGTATTGTCCTTGAATTATTTCTGTTATCTGACTTATAGTCCACAAAACCTACAATACTTATTCTACTAATATTCAATTGTGTATGATAAAAATATAAGAAAGTCCTGATATCTGAGAAGCTACAACTACCAAATAGTGGGCCTCTTGGCTTATCGAATAACGTTATTATACTATTTTAATGATGGATTGATTTATCAAAATACTTGCTTTCGCTCACCTCAAAGTATTTCGTAGTATTGGACCGGAAAAACATACTTAAGAAAATAATAATAAAAGCTCAAATTATGCAGCTTTCGAAGACAGATAGACAATAGTAACAAAATCAAAGCCATCATGATGATGAAGATGGTGAAGAAAATCTACATATTTGTTTGAAGTATACTTTAGTTGGATTATATATAGGTTGTTTTTTTGGTATAAGAAAATCTAACTTTAATGCATTGGATTCAGCTGTTGAGTTCCCAGCTTTACCTTGAGCTCTTGAACGTCTCGCATAGCAGAAATAATGTGTGTGGATACTTCAAAGGCATGGCCATTTTCCTTCAAAGATTTGAAGATGACATGCTCAACTCGGAGTTAAAGAATTTTCTAGACCCATTTGCTTCTGAAACCTCTCAAAGCTGGATTACCTCAAAAATGCATGAATTCACTTTCAAAAAGTATTTCTCAGTTTCTGAAAAGAAAAGTGTTTAGGGAGATTTTTGAAGGCTTTCACCTGCCCGCTTTAATACATTCATACTCAGAACCCCACCATCCAAGTGTGCACTCCAACACTATATAAACACACAGAATACCTGAACCGATTTGACGTGCTTGTGTTTGATGTGTGCTTGCAGGCCTTCCAGCAGACACTCTCCAGGGACACAGAGATCGCTTCCAGGAACAGTTTAAGAAGTATGAAGTTCACTTTCAGTCTCAGAAACTCAGCCTGTCACGGTTTCACTCTGCTCATTCACTAAGTGTGAACCCCAGGACTGAGCTTTTAGTACCGTGCTGAATTCATTTTCAATGTCCAACTCTCCTGCCCTCCCTTCCTCTGTCCTGACCTCTCCGTCTCTCTGCTTCAGGTTAAAGAGTCTCTTCTACCGCTCCAGTAACCTGCAGTTCTTCAAGAGGCTGATTCAGATCCCACAGTTGCCTGAGGTGAGGACCGCCCCTCGCTTAGTCTTTAGTTTTCCACATTATAAACACATTTAAGCCTCATTTGACCCGTGACGGTTCTTTCAGGTTTCTGTTCACACATGTGTCTATTGATTTCAAATCTTAAAGCTCTGCCTTCTGATAGTTCATCTATAATTATGGGTTGTTTGTAGACTCAAAAGTAAGTCTTGATGAGATGTATTTCTATGTATTAAACTTCTTTATTTTCACATCAACTGCTCAGCTTTTATCTACCCCCCTTCATTTACAAAAGGCTATGCATGTTTGCTGCTACATGTGATATAAACGGAAATTATAAAAGAGACACGTACGCTGTTTTCACATTTGTGTACTTTTGGTTCACACTCAGTCTTTAATGTACTCATATCTACTTGAGGATGTAACACATAAGCAACATGACATGAAAAAAACATGACCTGCAAATTATTGAGCTGCTATCTGTTTCTCTTCATTTTAAGGAAACCAAAGAAAAAATAACAACTTTATTATCTGCAAATGTTAAAAAAGAAGTTGCCTTCAGACAACTTTTCAACTGTAAACAAGCAAGGCTTATAGGGAACCAAGCTAAAGTCCGATGGTATCATTATTCTCTGGCCTTTACATTGTGCAATCAACATTTGCTTCCTGGTGAGATAAACAAAAAACATTTCTATTGGCACTTTAATGCTTTTATCTTTTTAGCTACATCCCGTCATACAGTGTGAGCTAAGTCTTGCTCTGACAAGTTACTATGACAACAATTCTGACACAAAGCAAATGACCACTTTAATTAAGATACAGTTGAATTGATGTGAGTGAACTTGTGTTGAATGTCGGCACCAGATATTCATATTATACTTACTCTTTTGTTGTAACACATCAGATTTCCGAAGGGTTAAGATATTTTGGGATAATTGTATTATAGAAAAATAATAACCCAAAACCATAGTTATTAAACATTACGATGTTTGGCTCCTGCAGAACCCTCCCAACTTCCTGCGTGCGTCGGCTCTGTCGGAGCACATCAGCCCCGTGGTGGTGATCCCCGCCGAGTCATCGTCCCCCGAGTCGGAGCACGTGGTGGAGACAGACGACCTGGTGGACATGGACGTCCCTGTGATGCCGGTAACTAAACATGACAAGTATCACTGAACGGTGCCTTCTGTAAATGTAATGTGCCGTTGAAGTCAGCGATCCAAACAAACAAGGAGATCGTTGTGTTTTTGGGAGTAGTCATGAGATCGTTTTGAACTGAAGGAGATCAAAGCAGGATGTAACTTGCCAGCAGTGTAGATGTGAATAAGACTCCCTAATAGACTTGTAAAAACACATTTATATACAGATAGTTAGTCAAACTTTACAGTCATGGTGTTAAACATATTGACTTTCCCATAGCCGTTTGTTGAAAATGTATCTGTCTTATTATTCACATGGATAATAAAAAGGTTATTAATGGGATTTTAGACCCAAAATCTAGCTGCAAAACAGCTGGAGCATTGACCGTATATGGGCATATGGAAACAATTGATGGATGATGAGTATATTATGAGTATGTTGAGTGTATATATAAGCATATTCAAATACATGCAGTTATAGAGGCATAATAACTGACAACAAATTAAATTAGAAAATGATGCAATTTTTTGATTTATTTTGATAATTTTGATGAGGTTTTTTTCTTTAACCTTTTCTAAAAGGCTCCTTTGGAGACGAAGTTTGACGACCTGTTTGGCACCACGGCTGCAGTCGACCCTTTCAACTTCAGTCAGAACGGCATGCGCAAGGATGACAAGTAAGGACTGAAAAACAACAGAGATACACAGTAGATCTTTGATTTCATTATGTAAACATGGACATATAATACAAAAATCTGGACCAGAATCAACCGGAATTTCAACACATCTGTTACCTTGAAAATGTAATTGATTTCCTGATTTCATGATTGATGTTTTGTCTGCAACCTCCAGAGATCGTCTGATTGACCAGCTGACGAGAGAGATCCAGGCCCTAAAAGAAGAGCTTGAGTCTTTCCGACTGGAGGTAAAGAATCTAATTATGTATTGTATTGTAATGTAATTATTATCATCATCGATTTCCTAATTAGCCTGCATAGTTATCTTACAAATATAATTTCTCTCACAAAATTCCCAGAACTAATGTATTTTAGCTCACTCTCCCATCTCTTTTTCTATATCTTTCCCTCCCCAGAGTGGTCGCTTGTGCCAGGCGCTGAGGGGGCGTGTCAGTGAGCTGGAGGCGGAGCTTGCGGAGCAGAGCCACCTGAGGCTGCAGGCGGCAGGAGAGAGCGAGTTCCTGAAGGCAGAGCTGGACGACCTGCGGAGGGTCCGAGAGGACACGGAGAAGGAGCAGCGGAGCCTGACGGAGATAGAGAGTAAGGCGGGACATCTGTCTCTGCAGCAGGAAGCTTCTTGGTCACATTATTATGGGTGTAAAGATATGATTCTGATAAATATATCAATCAATCATAGTAGTTTGTAATCATTAAAGCGTTCTTGCCCTCATTTCTTTTTTGTCTGACAAATCCCCACCCCTTTTGGGATCTGAATTGTTAGAGCAATGATTTACCTGCAGTTAATTATTGTGCCTGCTTATAATCTGTTAATGCCTGTCATTCCATTGTGTGTTTTTAAACAGAAAAAGCTCAGGCCAATGAGCAGCGCTACACCAAACTGAAGGAGAAGTACTCGGAGCTGGTTCAGAGTCATGCAGACCTGCTGAGGAAGGTGAGAGACAAGTCTGACTTCTTCATGTCCAATAAATCCCTCTTCAAAAAAAACCCATCCAAGTTATATTTAGTCCTGTCCTTCTGCTATGCTTTTTAAATATCCCCCAAGCTAAAAATCCAGCCTCTGTCCTGATTATTTTTGGTGTTTTTCCTCTGCGTGTCGGCATCTGTGCCCCATGTCCTTTTCTGTGTGTGTGTGTGTGTGTGTGTGTGTGTGCAGAACGCAGAGGTGACCCGGCAGATGACGGTGGCTCGGGCGGCTCAGGATGAAGTGGATGAAGTGAGGAGAGAGATGCAAGAGAAAGTGAAGGCCGCTCAGGACGTCGCAGAAAAACAGGTGTGTACGAAATGAATTTTGTTATCACTGCAAAAACACGCCCAGCCCCGTTCTCCAACTCAGCGTTTATCTGTCAAATGATTGGCTCTGGGTCCAACAGTGCTGAACCTCAGGGTGCAGGAGAACAAATAATTACCTTTTAGATTCGTTTTTTCGGGATCCACATTGCATTAAAAAGGTCCAACAAACTCCATTGTAAACTCTGTTCTCTGAAATTCCCCTTTAATAAAAGTGTATATTTGTGTCTGTGTAAAAAGTTCTTATTAAGTTTTACAAACTGAGCTGATGAGAGATTTCTAAAGTGAGATTTTTACTCTGTTTTTCAGGAGAAGGAGCAGCTGGAGCAGCTTCAGGATCTGCAGAGAGAGCTGCTTTCCAGCCGGACGGAGCTGGACTCCCTGAAGACGACCGTGGACTCAACACAACAGGTCAGATACTTACAGGTTCAGTTTTTACTTTATAGCTGTTTGCACTTTAAATCAGGGTCAACGCTATTATAAAAATGTGTTGGACGAGAAAGAACGGCCCAGCAATAAAAGATTTAGAAAGATGAAAATGATATAGGGATATCTGATGGGAAGACAAATAATAAAAAATATAACATCAAATATACAATCAGGCGTGATTGCAATGGACAAGTTGATATGATACGATAAAACTTTACTGTCAGATCAAGTCAAAACATTTTCTTGCATCACAGCAGCTCCATTTGCAACATCAACAACAACACATATTTAAGACAAGATACAAGGAAACAGACATTTAACATAAGATCACTGAAAATAAATATGCTTAAGATGCTCTAACATACATTTGATACAAAATTATTGCACAGATGTAATGAGAAGAAGGAATGAAAACATTAATAAATACAAAAAGGCACTTTATACAGTATATACCTACATATAGTATATTGTGTGTTAGTTACGAAATAACAGTATTTCACATACAGCCCAGTCCTGGCTTAACAGCAGCTTGCTCACTAGACCTCTGAAGTTGCTGTAAAATAAGTTTCTGAACTCATTTATAACAGTCCCAATTTAAAGAGATTATAGCAGCTGCTACAGGATAGGGTAAAGTAATTAAGGATGTGACATTTTTCACCATGACTAACAGACCGGGGTGATCCTAATGGAGCACAGTCTGGAGAAAATCTAAAAATGGGCTGCCTGCGTCATGCAACCTTATTATAGTCATCAATTATTTGCTTATCTAACTTTTTTACACCGTTTTGTAGCATTGTCGTAGTGTTGGTTACATCTTAGACGGACATTCCCGTATTTGTGGAAAGTCAAACTGACCTTAAAGGTCCCATGTCATGCTTTTCCGGTTATTACCCGTCCCCTTGTGTGTTATGAAGGTTTTTCTGCATGTAAACGGTCTGCAAAGTCACAAACCCTCAAAGTACACCCTGTAGCGAGTAAAACTCTAACACAGAAAAGACCTGTCTATGCTGCCCCAGAACGCCTTGTTGGAGATTTCTCTTTTTCCATTGTTTTCTTCCTGGGTACAGTGACGTGCCCATGCCCAAATGGACCCAATCCGTGGAGCCGTTATGTTACGTCCGCGGAGCCGTTACGTTACGTCTTGGATTGGTCCAAATGGACCAATCCGCGGACTTCCTCACACACACACACACAATCCTTTCTCAGCTGCAGCTCCGCCGATTTCTCCTCCCTGAGACGGCAGGACGCGGCGAGGCTGTGAGTCGGTGTGTGAGCACACACACAAACTCCCAGCCAGGCTGCGGGTGTGTGTGTGTGTTCGGGCTGGTTTCGGGCTGGGTTTCGCTGTGTCTCGCTGTCTCGCAGACGGCCACTGGGCTCATAGGGAGGGGGGGGCAGGAGCTCCAACAAGGCGTGTAGGACAGAGAGTGAATACACATACTGTACAGAGATGCTGTATGAGAAAAAATGTGATTTTGGAAAATTGCACAGTATAAATCTATTTTAGTAGACCTCAACAATGGAATTATGATCAGTAGAAATGGCCATGACATGGGACCTTTAACCAGGAACAATAAGGCAATGTTCACATTATGAAAACTACATCCTGACTACAGTTTGGAGAACAGACTGTGAATCCTGACTGTAATGTGAAAGTTGAGCTTGTATGATGCAGTATAATTATCAATACCATTTTCTCATTTTCCTAGTGTTCGCACTTCATGTCTTATAACACATCTGTCCCTCCCTTCATTTCATGTTCTTTGTCATTTGTTATGCAATATCCCCTCTTAGTCTCTGACTGTCCTTTGCACAACCAAATATCAACCACATGCAGTCTCTGACACAAGAGATATGCTAACACATTTCTCTCACATCATGGGGCAAATTGCTTAAACGGTAGTACAAAAGTTTGCTTGTCTTCCTGTTGATCCTCTCTCGGCCTGCGTTTGTCATCGTTTGTCATCTCTGCATAAAGATGATGTTTGTAACGGGCGACTGCAGGCATTTCTTTAAAAGAAGAGACCAAAATGAAAACACAGAGGCAGTCAAATCTTGTCCAAACATCTGCTTGTGTAAATGGGTCAGTATACTCATGTTAGTGTGTTTCTTTGAGCAGCTAGCTTCAATCTGAAGGCCATAAAAAGTGCCAGTTTAATAATCCATGAAGTTATGCCTTTAAACAACGTAACCCCACTGATGCTCTCGATTCCCTCTGGCCCAATTCCACATGTTTCTTTATTCCATCTCTGCCTCCCCCTCATGACGAGCTACTTTTGTAGCCACTACTTGTCCCCTCTGTCACTTTTTCTGTCCTCCTCTTTCTCCGCCTCCTCCATCTTTATAATTTCCATAGTTCTTTTTACACACAGCCCACGCTCCATCGCTCCTGTCACACTCCTCCAGCTCTCACTTGCTCCTGCCGCACAGTTTACATCCAGATTCTTAATACTGTTTCTCTTCATTTCTCAACATTTCTCCCTCTCTGTCGGACCTGCTGGGACTCAGGCTGTAAGTCTCACACTTCTTACCTTCTAAAGCACTCACCTCAGTAGTTAACAGTTTAAAGATGTTATTTTGTAAAGTACACAGGATCTGATGTAACTCCTCACTGTGTTGCCAGACTTCATGTTTGTTGCAGCCAAGTTGCATAACCACATCTTCCCGGTCTTTGTTTGATTGTAAACTTAACCTCAGCCCAAACTCCTGGAGACTGTACGCCTCTCCACAAACTGACATGAAGAACATATTGTTGTAATCAAAGTTCTGGAGATAAAGAGTGGTTTTTATTGTGAGGTCAGAACAGTCGCATTACACCACATCCTGACATGTCATGACGGCTACATATTATCCTAACCATGCCTTCCTGTGGGTTCATTGTTCCTCAAATTCACATTTCCCTTTTATCCCTCCATCTTTTATTTTGTCCACACAGTCGAGTGAAGTTCTCGGCACCGAGCTGGTCGCCCTGGAGTCTGAGAAGGCGGAGCTTGTGCAGTCTTTGTCGAAGGTGGAGGCGGAGCTAGCTGTGCAGGGGGAGGAGCTGGAGAAAGTCCAGAGCTCGCTGGCGACTGAGAGGGAGAGCGGGGTGAAGACAGCCGAAACGCTGCAGAATCAGCTCAATGAGAAGGTACCTTTTTTCTTCAATGATCTTTCCTAATTCACTTTCTGAATGAGCTGCAATAAATCATTAGATGTTGCTGTAGCAAGAACTGGACCCAGCATGTCCAATGAGCCTCTTAATTCTAACATTTGGATCTTTAGCCCAATATCAGAAAATACACATTTGTCTCAGTTGGCTTTACACACAGTATATGACACTCTCTGTCCCTAGACTCTTGCAATACACAAGGTAAAACTCCCCAAACAAAATTACTGTACGATTAATGGGTGAAAAACTACACCCCAGGGTGGGCAATAGAGGACAGGACAGACAGACATGCAATATACTGTATGTTGTGTTGCAGAATAACTTAATAAACTTACAACATAGACCATCCAAATGACAATAATTCCCCGGGCACTGTTCAATTAAATTCATTTTCAATTCAAGGCTTTATTGTCATTTGCACATTAGTTACAGTGTAGATGAAAAACTTAGGTCACAGGCTTCTCCAAAAGTGCAACATATATATAGGACCTAGAACAAATACAAGTAAATGGAATATGATCTATTATAATAGCTGCCCACTGCTCCTAGTACTAGGATGGGTTAAATGCAGAGGTCAAATGTCACTGTGTGTGCTGTTTGCATGTATGTGTGACCATTAAAGAGGGTTTCATCCTCCGATTCTATCTATCCTATCTAATGATAATGTGAACTCGTATGAACCTGAAGGATCTAGGAGAATGTCAAAAAGCTTCCAGGTGCTGCCCAAAAACAATTGATGTCACTTTCTATTAAAGGCTTTTATGTGTGTGTTTGCGTCCCCAGGAGAGCAGGGAGCAGGCGTTGGAGAGCCAGCTGGTGGCGGCGCGCTGGTCCGGCCTGCAGGGAGCTCTGGAGGAGGCAGAGAGGATCATCACGGACTCGCTGGCTCAGATCAACGACCCGGCACACATCAGCTGCACCAGCTCCGCAGGTCAGAGCTGCTGATGCTAGTTAGCACTGTGTGTAGTGTTTGTGTGCATGCCTACGTGTTGGTTTCTAAGCTCTTTGTTTTTGTTTATCTGTGCAGACTACCTAGCATCCAGATGTCAGGCCTCTTTAGTTTGTATGGACAGACTCCACTCTGCCAGAGAGGCCTTCCTGGCTGACAACACAGGTGAGAGGGTTTTTAAGGCAAGGCCAGTTTATTTGTGTCACACATTTCTCAAGTAGAGAAACATTAGATGCCCTTGGACGTCATGCAACATAATAACACTATAGAATGAAAAAACAGTCATTAATAAAATAAAAATATGGTCAACATCGAATAAGACTGGTCTAAAATACAAGAATAAAAGTACTGTGTTAGAAATAAGAGATTATTTCATTTATTAAAAGGCAGCGGCAAACAAAAAGGTGGATGTAGATTCTGTATGTATCAACATTATGAAATATAATCAGACATTTTAACTGATGCTTTAGTGCCGTTCGATAATTGTTTATCTACTCAAAATGTTCATGAATAACGTAGTTGAAACCACAGACTTTTCAAATAATTATCATTTTGAAATCCCATTATATCCACACAAGTGTTTCCAGTGATTAACTGAAGATGGGTCTTTGGGAAACTATGCAGAGAATTATGCACTATTTCAAAAAGTGAGCAGGTGCAACCTAACTGAGAAGCTAGTGAGGGAAATATCATAAAAAGCATGTCTGTGCAGATCCAACCAGAGAAGAGGTCTAATCAGTCAAAATAAGTGGAAACACCTGTGAGGAGGAAGAACCGGTGTGTGCGGGCTTTGACACCTAAATGATAAAGAAGAGTAAGAACCGCTGATAAAACAAAGGTGATGGCTGAGCTAGTGTGTAATTCAAATTTGGGAGTAATATCATAGAAGAAAATGAATTGAAGCGAGAGGGCAGGAAGCATAAATATATAGTTTTTAGTATTTGTTAATAATGGGAATCCAGAAAGTCTAAAAAAAATCCACTTGTTTCCTCTAGGTGTATCTGAGCTGGTTCGAGTGGTGACCCAGTGTGGCCACCTGGTGGGAGACACCATCGTTCAGGGCAGCGCCACCTCCCACATGGTGCCTGTGGAGCAAGCTGATGGTGGGTGTGTGTGTGTGTGTGTGTGTGTGTGTGTGTGTGTGTGTGTGTGTGTGTGTGTGTGTGTGTGTGTGTGTGTGTGTGTGTGTGTGTGTGTGTGGTGTGTGTGTGTGTGTGTGTGTGTGTGTGTGTGTGTGTGTGTGTGTGTGTGTGTGTGTGTGTGTGTGTGTGTGTGTGTGTGTGTGGTGTGTGTGTGTGTGTGTGTGTGTGTGTGTGTGTGTGTGTGTGTGTGTGTGTGTGTGTGTGTGTGTGTGTGTGTGTGTGTGTGTGTGTGTGTGTGTGTGTGTGTGTGTGTGTGTGTGTGTGTGTGGTGTGTGTGTGTGTGTGTGTGTGTGTGTGTGTGGTGTGTGTGTGTGTGTGTGTGTGTGTGTGTGTGTGGGTGTGTGTGTGTGTGTGTGTGATATTAATCTGTGGGTAACTCAGTTTCTGAAACATGTTGTGACATGTCATTAGGTAATTTATATCTCCTCATGTGTTATACGTGTACTATAAGGTTTGGCATTTTAAGCCAAAACTGTCGTCTCTATCTCTGCTGTTCGTGTTAGTGTTTTAGATCTTGTTTTAGTGTTTATATCTCAATGTCCTGCGGTTAGTAAACTCGGTTTTTTTCAGCCAAAACATGCGCGATTAAAATAAAGTATCTGACTTCCTTCAGTGTGATGTTTTGCAGGGTTTTGCTCCCCTGGGAGATGTGAGCAGCCTGGGCCAGTCTAAGCATGCCTAAATATAATGGAGCTCTGGCCTGCAGTCCTTTCACTACAATCAAGTTTCATAACATAGAATCCAAACTGGATCGAACTGAAGCGACAATTGAATGCTGACCCTATGTTTGATCCATAAACCGTATATAACAGTAGGTTTTACTTTGTCGAAACATTTGAATGCAGCATTCAAAAGCTTTTCTTCAATCTGATCACATTAGTTGTCTGTCCTGCAGCTATAAAAACAGGCGGGCAGCTGCTGTCGTTTTGGTTTCCCCTCTTCCTCCTATCAGATCATAGCGGCTGTTTCAGCTGTTAGGTGACACTTTGCCTGAGGGGATGTCATCAGTATAATTAACACTGCAGCTGCAGCCACTAGTGGCGCTGATGCATATCAGAGTTAACAGAAGAAATGATATGGTCATTCAACAGACAATTAAGTGTGAATGATTTTGCAGCATCACATTTGTTAGCTTTAACTCTTGTAAGTGTATCTATATTTAATATTATCAGGGATTTATTGGTGCTTTCCTTTGTGTATATGTTTTACACACTTTAATGCCCTGTGTGTCCTTGTCTCAGCCCTGTCAGAGAGTGTGAAGTTGTGCGGCGCTGAAGCTCTGGACCTGCTGGGCCTGATGAAGCAGAGGGACAGCCTGACGGCAGCAGACAGCAGCAGGCTGAAGGCCGCTCTGGAGGCCATCCTGGCCACTGCAGAGGTCCATACTCGCTACTATACTATACACATACAACATTTGCATTCCCTAATCATAAAATGTGTCAAAGTATCCCCAGAGTTGCTGTATTATGAGAACAGTGATTAGCTTAAAAGGAGCCTTTCTTATTTTTAACCTGGATTTTTGTGCCTTAAATGACTAATGGGAGCAAGTATTTAAAAAATGGGTCCAGTATTGAGCACTGCAGCCGTCTGCTGCAAACCGGGCTGCAATGAAATCCATCAGGAGAATTATAATTAAAATGTAAAGTGCCTTTTTTGTTGCCACTGATTGGCCAGGATTGATGATATTATGCATTGGCAGTATGCATGATCCAGTCGGTTACACAAAGTCTCAATCTGTTAAAGTTTTAAAGCGACGTGGTGGTGTTTGCAATGTAGATTAGTGTGATCTACAGTAAGACTCTTTAATGTCATTAAATACATATTTCGCTGATTTTGACAATGGGAAAGATTACCATTTTTGAGCAGATTTGCCCCACTGTGATACATTACATCGCTCAAAACTGGATCAATATGTTATCATCCCACCTTTCACAGAATCTAGCCAGGGAGAAAGTGTAGATAATTTTTTTACTGACATCAGTATCTCTTCATGTGTCTTTGTTCAGAAACTGCGTCCTCGGGGGTTGGAGCTGCAGCAGGGGGAGCTGGGAGATATGGTGGAGCAGGAAATGTCTGCCACCTCCGCTGCTGTGGAGTCTGCTGCTGCCAGGATAGAGGTGTGTGAAGAGTGTGTGTAAAGTGTGTGTTAAGCTGTGGTCATCTGGTGGGAGATGTGTTTGTAAATGCACTTGCTATTAGCTGTGTATGTGTGTGTTTCTGTAAAGCTCTTTGCAAGCTGTGTAAAAAACATAGCCCCTGGGTTTAACTTTCCAACAGTATTAACTTAAAAGTGGGTTTTTTTGTCTCTCCTTTGCCTCCAAACAGGAAATGCTCAACAAGTCTCGAGCAAGTGATACGGGAATCCACATGGAAGTCAATGAGAGGTAAAGCACAGATACAAAATAAGATGCATTTGAACAATCACAATAATGATATCAAAAATACGTTTTAACGTTAATTAAAGAAGTACTTAAAGTGGACCTATCATGCTATATTTGAATAATATATTGTAGGGCCATACCTATATAAGGTATATTTATACGTTTTCTTTTTCAAAATATCAAACAGATCATGCATTTTAGCCATGCCTCATTTCGCTCTATTTTGCTCTCCTCCACCCTGTCTTTGCATGCGCTGCAGCTGACCACGCCCCCCTGCAAAGGAGGGGGCCGAGTTACGAGCGTCATGTTACCATGCTGTTACCATGCCACGGCAACCTCTCATTCCCCTGATAGTTGGAGAGTTGGCCATATAGGCGGAGCTCCTCTGTCCTGACGTCAGAGAAATGTTCAAATCTGGATCAGTTTTGATCAGATCCGTTGCAGCCCCGTTTTTAGAGATTTGGGTATGGAGGAAAAGAGAGAGGGTTGTGTTTTCTGACACTTGGTGAGTTCCCTGGAACACCGGGGACACATATTCATGTATAAAAGACGTACAAAAGTGCATTTTGCATGATAGGTCCCCTTTAAAGAGTCTCAAACTCATCTCAATCTCATTAGGCTTTACAGTAACATCACATTTGACTGAATTGTGCTTCAGTTGACCCTCAAACTGATTTCTTTATGACTTTATCTTAGTTAGTACTAAGATTAAAGAAGGATCCATAACTTAACCATACACTTGCAAATCAACAACCGCTGATAGTTCAGTTTGAAGACTAATGGAGTTGCTCAAAGATAGGAGGAGGAACCAAGTCATCTGTTATTGAGCCAGGCCTCTAATGTTTGTTTGTGAAAGAGCTGACCACAAGATGTAATGGATTCCAACGAAGGCAATGATCTGCAGAGAGGAAACAGAGATGCTTTTTTTTTTTTAAAAGGCAGCACAACAGTCACATGATATTTCAGACGGTCACACACTGAGGAGAGACGTGCAGAGAATTGTATCAGTTCAGCCACTCAGCCTATGCAAACTGTGAAGTCTGAGCACATCATGTTGTTCTGCAGTTCTTCATCCAAGCAAGCCTGCAATGAGTTTCTTTAGTGGGTATTCTGTAGTTGTAATGCTGGTCATGTCAGTTATGTTTATCTGGAGCTGCAAACATGTCTTATCGTTAGGTGTCTTACACCATATGGGTTATTTATAAGGTTCGACCTCCAGGAAGTTCACAAATCTTTTGATAACATATTTGATAAGCAGCTGATCTAAACTTCACTGCTGTATTGATGTTGCTGCATGCATCTTCTCTAAATCATACGAAGCTAGAGAAGTATCAGTTCATTTGTAGGGTTTAGATGTTAATCCAATCTGTGTACTAATGCTCTTTGTGTCTAAATTAAGCCAATTCGATTTCCTGTGCTCCTCTGTTCTCTCCGACTTGATAATTAAGGGGTATTTTTCCAAGTAACTGCAGCACCAGTGAGAGACATTTAGAAACAAAACAAACAATTATTGCAGCTACAAACACTAGAATATAAGACTTACTTAACTGCTACTTCCAAATAGTGAAGAAGCTTATTTCTTTCTGTTTTATGCTGCATATTTAAAATGTTTCAGGATGGTTGAAATACAGATGCTAGCAGCTGTAGATTTCCAGTGACAGTGTTTGTCCTCTGCTCTGTCGCCCTCTGCAGGATTTTGGCGTCCTGCACGGAGCTGATGCAGGCGATCAAGCAGCTCGTTGTCTCTTCCAAAAATCTGCAAAGGGACATCGTGGAAAGCGGCAGGGTGAGTTACACTGCAGGTTCTTCTTCTGTGTGTTAACCATAGACTGTAAAATACAGCTTTTATTTAAAAAAAATTAACAAGATCTTCAGCATCATTTCACTAGTTCCAACATCTACTTTCTCCTTACTAGCTGATATAAGTATTTGCAGCTGTGCAGTCTTTTAATCCTGATGGGTAGACTATATATTCAAATATGCAAAGTTTGGAGGAAATGAGGTCGGTTTTATGTAAATATGTGGTTCAAGAAATGTGTGATTTTGCCTTTTTTACTATGATAAAATAACTTGTTACCAATAATTGTTTGTATTAAAACTTCTTACAGTATAATGCAGTCTCTTCACACACTCCCAACATATTTGAAAGTGCATTTATTGCAGCGTGTAGTATTTGATTGCACTATGTTGCACAGATCTTCATCATACTGTGTCCAGACTAGAGCTGTAACCATAAGTCAAGAGATTACCTTTTCCTCGTATCACATTAGAGTAAATTAAATTGGTACAGTTTTGGACTTTTAATAGTCAATACAAATATATCGTCTTGGACTCTGGTTAGTTGTGATTTTGGAGCATTTTTCACAATTTTTTGACAGGTTATAGATTAAACAATTAAAAGCAACAAAACAATTGTTATATTAATAGATATTTTAAAGAAGCATAAGTTGAACTCTTGCCCAAGAGTTTAGGAAGTGTGTCATGATGAGACATGTTTTATAACATTTCTTTATATATCTCTTTTGTCCACCAGGGGGCAGCCTCCATGAAGGAATTTTATGCCAAGAACTCCCGCTGGACTGAGGGCCTGATCTCTGCCTCCAAAGCAGTGGGATGGGGCGCCACTGTCATGGTGTAAGTATCACTCGTCCCCTCTGAGTTACTCCAACTCACTGCAGAGGATAACAGTGTTTTAAGTCTTATTGTCCTACAGAATTACGAGGAAATAAATAACAGACAAACAAAGCAGTAAATCAGGCCTTAATTAGCATGGAGGGTCAATCATAAATCAGGCGTTTCTCACTGTGTTGTGATCAAAGTGGTCCTCACCTCATCATTGTGTTGTTCCAGAGATGCTGCTGATCTGGTGGTGCAGGGCAAAGGGAAGTTTGAGGAGCTGATGGTGTGTTCACATGAAATAGCTGCCAGCACAGCACAGCTAGTGGCTGCATCCAAGGTGAGCAAAGAGTACATCATTTTCGTTCTCTTGGGGGGAGGCATTGTCTAAATTGTGTGGTATTTGCTATGCTAATGGAGTTAAAGTAAGTCATTTCTTAGCACTGATTCCATGCTGTAGATGTCATGTCTATTGTCTTTTTCCTGTAGGTGAAAGCAGACAAAGACAGCGCTAACCTGCAGCGCCTTCAGCAGGCGTCCCGCGGCGTCACACAGGCGACTGCAGCCGTCGTGGCCTCCACCAAGTCTGGGAAGTCCCAGATCGAAGAGAAAGGTGAGACAAGCACATTAAGTTAGATCATTTAGTTAACAGTGTCATTGATTTAATTTGTATGTTTGAGGTTTTTTTTTTATCATAAGACAAAATGTCCAGTTCGTTTCTTATTATTTTCTTAGTTAAAAGGAAGAAAAACGTAGTAGTTCTTGAAAATAATCATGAATTGTTTTTGTTGCTCAGATACGATGGACTTCTCCAGCATGACTCTCACACAGATCAAAAGACAAGAGATGGATGCGCAGGTAAGAATCAAAATACAGCAAACATATAACCATTTCAATAAGCCACATAGTTTCAAACGTGTTTAAAATTAAGTAGAGAAGCAAAACTATTTAGGAAAGAGTTATTTAAAGGTCCCATGTCATGGCCATTTCTACTGATCATAATTCCATTGTTGAGGTCTACTAGAATAGATTTACATTGTTCAATCTTCCAAACTCACATTGGTTTCTCATACAGCATCTCTGTATAGTATGTGTATTCACTCTCTGTCCTAAACGGCTTGTTGGAGCTCCTGCCCCCCCCTCCCTATGAGCCAACTGTGCTCTGATTGGTCAGCTTGCCCACTCTGATGAGTCCACCACCGTTACAGCGGAACATCAGTGATTATGTGTTACAATGGCGTTAGCAACCAGAAAATGACACCAGTAATGACAAACAGATGAGAATGCTGCGTGGGGTCTGGGTGCCGTGTTGGCGGGACTTTGCGGGGCTCGCTGCTGCGGACAGTGTAAGCTGGATTACTGGGGTCGTTTCCTGGTTGCTGCGTGGGGTCTGCGAGACACTGCGAAACTCACCTGAACTCAGCCTGAGCACACACACACACTCACAGCCTGGCTGTCTCAGGCTGAGTTCAGGCTGAGAAATCCGCGGAGCCGCAGCTGAGAAAAGATAAGGCTGAGTGAGTGTGTGTGTGTGAGGAGCTCCACGGATTGTTCCATTTGGACCTGGGCATGGTTACGTCACCATACTCAGGAAGAAAACAATGGAAAAAGAGAAATCTCCAACGAGGCGTTCTGGGGCAGCATAGACAGGTCTTTTCTGTGTTAGAGTTGTACTCGCTACAGGGTGTACTTTGAGGGTTTGTGACTCTGCAGACCGTTTACATGCAGAAAAAGCTACATAACACACAAGGGGACGGGTAATAACTGGAAAAGCATAACATGGGACCTTTAATACTTTATTGGGGCTAATAAAGTTTCCACTCTGTAGATGTATTGTTCTTTGTCCATTGAGAAGTCGCATGTCAGACCCGTGTGAACACTTCTCTCTGTGCTTTGGCTCTGCTGCGCCCGACACTGAAAGAAAAACACAGAAAGGTCTGGACCTGCTCACACACACGGTCCATTGTTGTAAATGCACAGAGTGCCTCTATTTGAAGTCAATTTAATGAAGTCCTAATGTAGAACCACACAACTTTTCAACGTTTCCCTCCCTAGCATTTCCAAGTAGAATTATCCTTTCTGTCTCAAAGGGAACCGGATCGCTTTTTGGTTTATTTCAGAGCCTAGCAACCACCCACAACACAGGATGCAAACTGCATCTTATTTTCCATAGTTGCTTTAATTGTCTTATTGTCCTCCATTTCCACTACTGGGAATAGTTACTGTAAAGTAATTACATGACATTCTTTGGTAACTGAAGATAGCTAATGATGGCTACCAGGAAAACAAATGAGCTATCCTCTTCCTGTTTTGATTGAGCATTAGTTGACGCACCTCCTCTGTGCCGTTAGTCGAGACTTCATTTTCCCTGGAAAGCAAGGCTTGTCGGGAACCAATCTCAACTCTCATTGTGTTATTGTTCTATAGACAATCTTGTATATTCAAATAAATCCTAACATGTGCAAATGCTGATTGTTTAGAAAGCATTCACAGACATAGGGAAATTGGAGAAGATAATAATTTTTTCCTTTGCCTTGAAATAGTTTGTATGTGTCTTAAATGCCAGTGCCAGACACATTTCAATCTGATGGACATTAAAGTAATCTGAATTATTAACTGTATATTAAAGTGGCCTCCTAAAACGGCCAGTTGATCATAGGGAAAATTATAAAAATATAGTATTTTCATCAAGAATCCTGCATGATTCCCCCACATAAAGCACTATTTGTTCCCACGTAGCCTGTTCTTCATCCATCTATTTTCTGTATGTCACTGTTTAAGATTTGAGGCTTTCTGTGGTTTGTGAGGCGAAGTAAACGGCTTCAGGGAGATGATAAGTGTGTGTCTTGTTTCCTCAGGTTCTGGTTCTGGAGCTGGAGACCCGTCTGCAGAAGGAGCGCGAGCGACTCGGCGAGCTGAGGAAGAAACATTACGAGCTGGCGGGGGTAGCAGAGGGCTGGGGCGATGGAGAGGAAGGTGAGGACAGAGGACAACTACAGTGCTATGAATATACCCTAAAAAAATAAAAACAACTCAAATGCGTTTTTCTGCTTCTTCTCCACAGTGACAGGTTGAGACCAGGATCGTCTCCCTCCTCCACCAGAAGACCGACTTCTGCCTGCCTCTTTCTATTTATACACCCTTCACTCTCTTTCTTCCTTGTTTTATTCTCTCGTTTTTTGTTTGTTTATCTCCAAGCCAAATTAAAAGGTGCTTCTTTTTTCTAAACCTACTTCTCCACCCATGTCCAAAAGCTTCCATAAGGGACGGAACCAAGGGTGCAGCGACGGGCGGTGTCAAAGGGACGAACAAGAGGATGTTACTGTTGCCTCTCCCCCAGGACTGTGTTGGTGCAAAGCGTTGGAAGTGAAGTGGATCCCAGTATTTATTGTCTTTTTCTTCGCCGGTTCTAAATAACGGCGTTCCAACAAAAGGAGGAGAAGCTACGAGCACAAGTTCCCACTCAAGACATCCCAGGATGCTCTGCACAACCTTTCAGCAGTGAGAGTGGACATCAGTGACTGTTCTTTATCTTCCTCCCGAGTGTCTTCCTATTCTTTTCACACTGTGAGTTATCACCGTATTAAGTCCATACCACTTCGCTGGCTGGTTTACTGGACTTTCTGCCTTTCACCTCTCCACCATTGTAACGACCGTGACTGTTTACCCGAGCAGTCCACTGTTTTTTTATTCTTCTTTTAACAGACGCTTGCATGGAAACTCTTAAAAAAAATGCTCTAAACTGGGAAAGGTTTCAGAAATGGAAAACATATTTTTCTTCTTTTCCTTATGAGCGCTGAGACTGCCAACAAACCTCTTCAGCGTCAGAGGTGTAACAATGAGAGAATCTGTCAAACACTAAAAACAATGGGGTCGTTTTTTTCATTTCCCATTTTTTACCGGTTCGAGTGGATAGTGAGAGGAAAAACCCATTTTTATATATAGAGATAGTCTGGCAGCAAAAGCAAACAATGTATTATACAGTTTAAGATCCATATTGGTGCATATTTTTACAAATATCCTCGATGAAACAGTGAATTTGCTCCTGTGGGTATTGTCCACAGTACATGACCGTTACATGTATGATATGTGTGTAATGTGTATTTGTAAAGCGCTTTGAGCATCTGGAAAAAGCGCTATAATAAATGTAAGGAATTATTATTATTATTATTATTATTATTATTATAAGAAATCAGTCACAGAAGCAGCAGCTCTGGAGGGGGTTTTCTGACAGTTTGCTAACCAAGACGTTCGCTTGGTTACATCCTTGGACATTGCAGTCGAGCGAGCGTTCTCCCAGAGAGGATGTTAAACCGAGAGAGGAAATCAGCAGGAGCCCCAAAAGGAAATCCTCAGAAGTTGGATTGATGAACTTGAATGTTTTGGGACAGTACAGGCTGCACAAATGGATGAAATGTTTTATCCGGCTAATCACATGATCATGCCTCTTCACATGCCCTGCAGGACTGATGGTTAACTGCAGTTTTCAACGATCCTTTATTATCTAACTGTCACAATGGACTCTAAATGTGTGCGGCACAGTGACTGCAGTGTTTTCAATCGCCTCCTAATGACCAAGTAGCTGTGTGTATATAAACTACAGGCCTTCTATGGTTGGGAATAATCTTTTGCTTACCTTCAATCTAAAAGCATTACTGTTTTGCATCGCTCCAAGTAAGGATTCAGTTTAATTGAATTAAGGATACAAAGATGGTGCACACGAAGGCCACCGGAGAGAGAGAGAGAGAGAGAGAGAGAGGTTGTTATTTCCAGAGACTGATGGACTGAATGGACTGAGATCATGCCTTTGTGTAAACCATGAGATGAGTTGGCATCTGTTATTTTAACCTTATTTTCTTTGTTTTGTTTAATGACAGCCATGATGATTCTCTTGGAGTATGTCTCTGTGTGTCTTAACTTACTTTGTTACGGCACTCTGCTTCAGCTGTCTAACTTAAAAAAACATTTAAAAGTTACTTGCAGTAGCAGATTAATGAATCAGAAGTGTTTTATTAGCCAACTTTATTTTGTTCCCCCATTAGATAATACTACTTCTCCAAGCAGGTTAAAACAAACAAGTGTTATTGGCGGTACTCCTGGGTTCACATCTATTTAATAATGATTTTAAATGTTTTTTTGTCACTTCGTCCACACCTGGTTAGCTGATTTTGTAAAAATTTGGAATACAAAACAAAAAAGATACCATTTAAAAGGGGGGGATCACTTTCTTTACAGTATTTAAAGTGTATCAAAAGGGGAATTGAACGCACCTAAAGTGATGTTTGGTTGTGTTTTGGCCCAGATATTGGTTGCTAACCTCTCTGTCTCCTCTCTGGTGTCTGTAGTCCTCCAGCTCAGCCAGCCTTTCAAACTGCCTCACACTGTAGTCAAAGAGAAACAAATACTCACATAGCAACATTGAAATATGTCTTTGTATGATATACTAAAACTATGTTGGTGGGTTTGTTTTTATTTTTTCAGTTTTTAAAATAAATATTTCAACTCGTTAATACAGAACCAGATGTGACTGTGGTTTTTGTGATCTTAAAGCGGCTGAGATACTGAAACGAGATATTTGTACAGAATGCAGCTAGCAGAGAAACAGTTGCGCCCTTTTCCCCTGTGTTTACTGTTTATCCTCTACACTGTGTTATTCTTGGATGTTACATAATCGCTGATTGATAAATTGCTCCAGCCATTGTTTTATTAATCCTCTTACCTGCTGATGCAACATTCAGGGAACAACCTTGAGGAAATCCAAGAAAATGAAAACACATTTTAGTTTATTCATGATAGGAGATAATATGTAAGTTATGTTTAATAAAAATATTTTTTTAATGCAGATACAATAAGGGTTTGTGTGAGCACTAGAAGTGGCTCCACTCTATAATAACCTTGCATCTACATCAAAGCTACAATCCTAATGCACTTTTATGGGAGGTTAAGACTCTTTTCCAGTAAAAGCATTGACAATTTTAAGTGCTTTGTTGGCATTCAATTTAAAGTACAATATTGTCAAATAAGAGAAAAACTGAACGTTATAGAAAGTGTGTGGATGCTACAACTCTAACTTGCCTGCTCTTTCCACAGTAGAAATAAATGAAGACTCGAAATAGCCCACACACACTGATATGTTTATTGAGTAAATGAAGCAATGTAATCTAAAACCACTGTGCTGAGATTACAGAAATCCCTAATCTGGGTTCCCAGGATCGACTGCATCTTCTGATAAGAGTCTTATCTTCTTGTTTCTGCAGCGCAAAAGACTCCCACTGAGACACTGGCTGAACTATTTTTGAATAGTGGGTTGTTTGCACAGAAATTCAATATTTATTTAGTTCCAGAACATTGTATTGATTCTGGATGTTATTAACTCTTCTGCCTTTAGAAACGTCGCTCTGGTGCATAATAATATAACATTAATTTGACTTTCACCTTAATCTTTAAACCAACTGCAGTCCTAATAAACCAAATATTCATTATTTGAATCCCTTCAAAAGCCACTTTGTTTACATAAAGCAATTGATTTTAAGCGGGACAATTACCTAATTTAAAATGTTTTTGTATACTAAAACGCAAGTTTAACAAAAAAATCCAAATGTTGTCATTGATTACCAAGAACACAATTTAGAAGCCGAAAATAATTAAATGAATGAAACAAGACTTCTTCAATTAAAATAAATACAATGACTTTATACTCATGGCAGAAGGTATAGCAAACTGCAAAGTCAATTAAATAAGTAAATTAGCAGATATATTCAAGATACAAAAAAAACAAATGGCTGACTGAGATTCATGTTTCTGTGTATGGAGCCTTGAATCAGACAAGTAAACCATAACTGAATTTATCTTTTATTAATACTAATTATTTATTAATTAAATAAAAAAATATATGAATAAACATAAAGATTAATACTCCTCTTTAAAGCTTTTATCCGTTCTTGGAAATTAACATTTATTTCTTCCTTTATCACTGATCTGATGAGTTAATGAAATTGAAACTTATTTCAACTCTTTAAATTTAATAATTTATCTTTTCCAATTTCCTATTTATTTTTACTGTCTATTTTTATCAATGACCTACCTAAATTAATCAGTGTATTTGGTTGTATGTATTTATATATGTCTGATTACATTTTATCAGGGGTTGCATGAGGTGTTTATCCTTGAAACTGACATTTTGCTGAGAAAATGTAAATGCAGGGTCAAACTCAACAGACAAAATACAGTATACAAATATAATTTAAATTGTGTTTTTCATTAAAACTTAACATCATGTTTTTCTTGGACTTCCTGGTCTTATAAGGAATACGTGTTGTTGTTTTGCTAGCTGAAATGACACTAGACAAAGAGCAAAAATACTGGCCTAAATCTCTAGAGACCCGGTTATCCCCCTTCTCTAATTGTTTATATTTCTGACAGTTTCTTAGTTTCCCTCCATGTCCACATTCAGCAGTGAGCATGCTGCCTCTGCTCTCTTAAATGGAGTACAGTGTGCAGTGGTGTTGTTTTTCTCTGTGCTGCTGTTTTGCCACATGGGCTAATGTGGTGGGTGGTGCCTGTGGAAGACTGAGCTGAGCTATTTATAGTCTCTGCAGTCCTGAGCTGCCTTACAGCAGGTCTCCTGGCAGCAGCACAGTGTTTGTCTCCCCTCTGCTCTCCAACACTCTCAGGGACCAACCACTCTCACTCTGTACAGTATATCTGCCTTAAATCAGCAGGTACACTGACAGGTAAAGGGCGATTTTAGGTCACTTCAATGGAAACTGCAGAGGAGGTACATTATGAACCTTTGTGAGAAACAGCTGATCTGTTCGTTCCTGCTGAAACAGCATGTACTGTGGAAAGCTGCTGTAATAATGTGTCAAATGGGTGATCCATAACAGAACTCATGAGAAAGAAATATATATAAATATCTGACATGATGTCTTTTCTTTTTCTTTTTGTATTATTGTCTTTATAATTTGTATCTGTGTGTATAAGTCCCTCTGTGAGGGCAACAACAACAACAAAAAATAAAAAATAATATCTGACATGATCTCAACGGAAAATCTAAAAGAAGGGCAACAGGAAACAACCCTTGAAGATATGTTTGTTTTTCTCTTTTTTCTTTAAATATCTCTGTGACAGTTCATGTGTTTGGATTAAGTTGGACTTTGATCCCAATGGAATCATCTGAATTGTAAAAAGAAACATTCTACTAATACACAATTAGACCGGACGCCTTCTGCTCTACAGAATGAATGTGTTAAGACATTGTTGTCAGCATGTTTTTTTTAAATGAATTGATAACAGTTTGTTTTTAATAAAATAAAGAAACACGATCTTTCTGCACAGTGAAACTCAAATATCTATGAATAGAATAAGCAAAACATATTTTTGAGTGGGTGGAGTGTAACCTTGAGGACGGTTGTTATTCCTTGTTTGTTGGACTACAGGAAATATGTTCTGTATCCTTAATGTATCCCAGGTGTGCACAAGCTTTGCTTTTACCAGAGCTTCCTCACAAAAACCACAACTTCCTCAACAAAAGCAGCATCTGTCCTTACTGCTTTTTAGGAATAAGGCTGCACCAGAAATAAAAAAAAATAAAAACATGATCAAGTCGTCAAAATGTGACCTATATTTCTGTTCACACTTCATATTTAATTTGGTGACTTTCCATAAGTCACCTGGTGGATCCGGAGCCCAGCTGCAGAGGAATCCACCTGAAAGGAACAACGTGAGTATTGTAAAGGTGTCTGAATGCCCTTACTGTTTATGGAAGGGTTTATCTGAATAGGAGTGTCATCACTCAGGCCGCCCTCACTGACGGCCTTTGAAAGCATTGTTTTGTGCTTGCCTTGCACATTGCTCTCCAGCTAGGCCTCGGCCCGCTTTGAGTGCCTGATACAGATATGAGGTCACGGGATGAGGCAAAAAAAAAAAGCCTTCCCCTCTCCACTGAGGCCTGTGGGTCCTTCTTCTCCCCGGGTAAACAAACAAGCAGCCGGCACTCTGCTTCCCTGAGGGGCCAATGATTCCTCTTTTAGAAGAAGGGAAAGCCACAAAGGCAGCGTTTTAGATACTGCTGCAGACAACAATGTGCGCTTTATATAAATAATCAATATCTGATACCACTTATGTTTATAACAGGAGCTTGTAGGAAGCAGAAACAAAAAGTTATATAGTGCGCTCATGAAGCAGCTCTTTGTGCTACAAGTCAACAGACTAAAGGGAATGATCAAGCATTTGTGTTGTCGGTGTAATGCAGCTGGAAAACTAAATTAAAGCAATTAATCAGGGGCAGCGGCATCACAACATGGCATGTGGCTGCCATTTGTATCGTGTGTTTTCCCTCAGCAACACTGAAGTGTCGCAGTGGTAGTTCTGTGTTTGTCTGTGCATGATGGATGAACACTCTGGGAGCCATTAGAAACTTTACAGAGGCTGTGTGAGCGAGCTCCTGAGCTTCTATATTAGTGAGGACCAAAATGTGCTACACCAATACAAAATGTTGTCAGAAACTGTTTAAAGAAAAGGGTTATGCTACTTCCTGAGTAGATATGAAGCTGGAGCAAGCAGACGGTTAGCTTAGAACAAAGACTGGAAACAGGGGGAAACTGCTAGCCTGGTTTGTCTAAAGGTGAGAAAACCTTCCTTCCAGCATCTGTAAAGTTCACGAAAACTCAGGTAAAAGGTTTAATTTGCCAGCTACAAGGCGACATAATATTAAGAACACAGGAAGTGACTGGCCGAAAAAGAAGTATGGCACACCACTGGGCCATATTGTACAGATTTAGCTTTAAAATATTAGGTGGTAAAAAGTGAGCTTTAAGGCTGCATGCTGGTGGAACTTGTTTCATTGACAGTACACATGCGATTTTTGATCTTCTCTTAACCTAACTTGCCCTTTAAGATTTGTCCTTGGGTTCACGTTTATTAAAATGAAAACTCAATTGAAAGGAGGAATTAAAAATAAAATACAATATGTGCAACCCTAGCATCCACTTGTCTTATTGCAATAATTTAAAGTGAACTTTTGTACAAAGGCATTTGTACAAAGGCATTTGCTTGATTAACTGCAAAAACTAGCATTGTTTTCCTGTTTATTCCTTTTTCCTTTTTTCTGTGCTTTCATCTGCTAAAGCTCCCATTAACTACCCTGTGTGAAGAAAAACAAAACAGGAACGAATGAAGTGGATTATAGCTATATTTAGGTCCTCATATATGCAGATACAACTGTGTGTCTGTGTCGGTGTGTGTGTGTGTCTGCATGAAATCACAAGAGCCAATGCCATGTAAGGATAAAAGTCCTTATTTGCCCTCCTCTCTTTGAAAATAACTGTGTGTGTGTGTGTGTGTGTGTGTGTGTGTGTGTGTGTGTGTGTGTGTGTGTGTGTGGTGTGTGTGTGTGTGTGTGTGTGTGTGTGTGTGTGTGTGTGTGTGTGTGTGTGTGTGTGTGTGTGTGTGTGTGTGTGTGTGTGTGTGTGTGTGTGTGTGTGTGTCTGGGTAGAGCAGACTCCAGCAGGACTGAATCTACAGCAGTGCCTGTCTCTACATGCAGACCAGATGTCTGTAAAGATCCCTCCTTGGATGGGTAATAAAATACCTTAACATATATTTAGCAGCTACAAATACCATAAATGTTTGCTCTAAACTCTACATGACCCAGATGACATTTCTCCCAGCAGTCACAACATATGTGAATATCTGCAAAAAGAATCTAGGTCACATAGGGTTACAGAACACATTGGCTGTGCTTTGCCTATTTTGCACATCAAATGTAATCATTACACATGTATAGTAATCCAGACAGTCAGAGCTGCCCTACTTTGGCACCGGAGACACAGACGTAAACATAGACATCAGCACAGAGGGGCGGTCAGGTCATTTTAAAGAGACACAGGAGGGTGGGGGGGGCATGCATGGCAGACCCAGACAGTGCATGGCACCAACTAACTCCACCGCTCTGCTTTGGGAAAATAACGAGGGTGAGACGGGGGTTGCTAGGAGACCTTACCCAAAGCAAATAAAGCCCCATCTGCTGCAGCGAGATTTGGGGTGGGTTAGCCAAGTCGGACAGAGGTAGGGAAATCAGCCCAGGAGGATCATTGGAAACGAGCTGAGACAGGGGAGGAGAGAGAGCGGAGGGAGGGAGGGATAAAGGGTGATAATGAGACATGAAAGGGAAAAAATGAAATCAAGATATGAGAGTGAAGGGGAGTAGGAATTTAGAGGAGGGATGGGAGAAAAGTAAGCATGACGGGAAGCTTGATTAATGAATGACTAAAAAGTCTGACTCCCACTCATAACCCTCCTCAGGCACACACACTTACACACACATCTTCAAATCCATCTTCACAAAATCACCATGAACACATCACTCTCTGTATTAGATTGCTTTCATCTACTCTACTACTAATCACACCATTTATAACAAACGCTGGTGGCGGCAGAACCAAGTTGCTGCTGATGTTGATTTTTCCAAGTCCCCCATTAGTAACAGACGATGCCCTTGTTACCATGGGGACAACAAAATGAGATATCACAGTTGAGTTGCAGCAGGCTTTGTGCCCACGTTATATGATGACACCTGGTCAATTCACACAAACATCCACCTCATATTTAGTGTGAATGGCTCACTCCTCTCCTCTTTGCTGTTGCCATTAGTGTGCAGAGGCTGTAGGAGTTATCTTCAGTCACAGAGAAGTATGCAAAGATACAACTGAGTCTCTCAAAGGGATTCTTCATTTTTAAATCAGGACAGAACTGTTGAATGTGACATTCATTTCATGTCGGATGAAACATTTAAATCATAAGCAATAAAAAAAACACTTTCAAGTCAATATACTTGGCTTTGATGCTACAGCTCTTCTCGTAGGTTCATCTAATTTGATGCTCCAACATCTCACCGAAAAAGTTTGCAATGCCACATCTAAAATTAAGAAATGACTAAATCTTTAGTTTTGATAAAGAACGAAAGTAACACCAGATAAGAATCCTGGCCACTAGCCTGGCTTAGCAGTATAATTCATTTCTGCAGCCTCTGAGTCCAGAGGTATTTATGATTTAATGTGTGATCTTTTAATCACATATTTAAATGTAAATGTATTTAACTGACTAATTAGTGCATTTTCCCTGTTTCCTTAAGATGGACGAGACATACACTGCAGTATGGTTTTCCTAAAGATGTTATGTAAACATTATTAATTGCTCTAAAAATGAAAAGAATAACGTTATATATTTATATTTTATAACAGTCACACATTTTGGCACAAGTGGTTAAGCGTTAAGAAGATACAGCCTTGCTTGGGAAATAATGATATGGCCAACAGGACTTTCATGACTTGAATTTAAATTCATAACAAAAAGCCTGAGCCTTTTGAGTGATTGGCCAAACTTAATTAAAGTGGACCTATCATGCTATATTTGAATAATATAGTGTAGGACCATACCTATATAAGGCATATTTATACTTTTTTTTTCAAAATACCAAACAGATCATACATTTTAGCCATGCCTCATTTCGCTCAATTTGAAAAATGTTAGCTCTGTTTTTGCAAAGGCAGATTCAGTGAGAACAGCACCACCTACAGGCCTGGCATATGTACTACAGCGTCTCCAGCGCTTTCGAACGGCAATGGCCGTGGCTGTCTCCTCCTGATTGGTGGAGTTGGCCCAATAGCCGTAGCGCCACTGTCCTGACGTCAGGACAGTGTTCAAATCTGGATCAGTTTTTATCAGATCCGTTGCAGCCCCTTTTTTTAGAGATTTGAGTATGGAGGAAAATAGAGAGGGTTGTGTTTTCTGACACTTGGTGAGTTCCCTGGAACACCGGGGACACATATTCATGTATAAAAGACGTACAAAAGTGCATTTTGCATGATAGGTCCCCTTTAAGGTACATTACCAAATGATTGAAATGCCCCTTTAAAGTAAAGGCCACTTAGAGATTTAAGGTTACCTGATTATAAACAAACACTTAGCCCATACAGATATCAAGGTGCATTTTATTAGATGAAGATCCAATGATATATAGTCAACATCAGCATCCTCCTTTACAAAATACATTAAAATTGAAACATTTTCAGTAAAAAAGTAGTATCGTACAGCCAATGTGGGGTACCAGAGAGAAAGCATGACATGACCTAAATCATATTCATTCATCATCGTATGGATCATAGATAAAACACAATACATTAACACTATTTACAGTCTGTAACACGGAGGTCGACATGAATGGTAATCCTCGTGGTGAATACACTAAATAGAATATATTCATATATTAGGATCTTTTGTTTACAAAATCATAATGCATTATATATATATATCACAGAGAAAGGCTATCCACAACCTTGGCTTTCAGCTGTACACACCCCCTTGTTTTGCAAAACTTTGACAAAGCAAAATGGGATCTTTTGTTTGGTTAATTTATTGTTGAAGGGTGGATTCTTTGGTTGTGCTGGGTTTAATGTCGCAGCCTCCGACTGCTGAGTTAAACGTATCTGTTTTAGGTTTGGTTGTAACTGGTTAGAGTCCATATACAGGGCAACTTCTAGAGCAATGTTTGCAACAGCGGGAAATTATGTGACGACAGGGCAACTCATTTTACTTTTCTAAACCAGGGTCACATTTAATCTGTCAAAGAAGGACCTGGTAGCTTCAATGGACTGTGGAAAAACAGATAAGATGTTTCATTGCAACACAAAATGTTCTTTTCACAAAAATGTGACGAGGACCGAGCACACAACTGGTCAGATCACTTGTATTACTTCAAGCATGCATTAACGTTGCATTTCCACAAGATGGATTCTCTCATTTGAAAATAACACATTCCCATTTGAGACAATTACACACCCAGCACATTAAGTTGGATCCTTGCCCTGCAATAAAAAAAGTTAGCACAAAGGTACCTGAGCAATGCTTCCCATTAATGTTACTTCAAATATTACCCAGGGGTTATAACTCAGAGGCCCATGATGCATGAGGAATATTGAAACCAAACAAATCTAAAACTGGGATAGAAGCTAAGAAGCTGGTGCATTTAGGAATAATAGAATAGTCCATCATATGCATTGCTTCACAATGTTGCCCAGTTGGTTCGTTATTTTTGTTTAGTTAGGGCCAGTTAGTGAAGATCAGTGTAACAGCAGTTAAACAGCAGTCATCCCAGACTGAAAGAGAGCCTAAGAGTGAAACCTTTTTATACATATGCATCTACAGTACACTCCTCTGTGGTCACGTATATACCTCGTAACTTCAGTAACATTAATCTTTATGTGGTAATTTCTTTTGCAATTTCCCTTGGCCCATGAAACCAGTCATGCATTGGCCATTTGTTTCAGTTATCTGAAATCACACTGTTATTTCCATTAAAGCAGGCATTGAGTCACCAGCAATCACCTTAACTCAATTTATCCTCTGAAAGCAAAAATATTCTCTCAGTTCTCGCAAACCTTTGGAAATCCCGGCCAAAGTTGTTCACCTGAGACACGCTTATGTTGTGTTATTCTATCTAGCCAAGTAACAAAGGTGGATGCATCGATGCATCTGGGAACACCAGACATACACGGGAAGGATCAGCAGATCACTTTACACGACTCGTTGTATTAAAGGATGAATCAAACCCAGGGGAACCGCTTTGCTGCTGAGAGGGCAAATTCCTGTGAGGTATTAGGACAAGCCGGTGGCTGTCTGTCTGTATCTCTTTCACTCGGGCCGTCCTGAGCTGCATCACTGGCATTACATGGAGTGAATCCCAGCCACAAGCTAGAGATCGGCCTGGTGGGCAGCAATCCCTGCACCCGACCCGCCCCCCATGTGCTTGGGCCTCCATGCCAAGCCTCAGCGCCAGGCCTCATCACTGGCCCAGCTGGCACGGCCCCGTACAGCCAGATTTGCTATAATCATCTCAGGTCATCTGATTTAAGCTGGGGACGGAGTGAATGCCCGTCAGCTGGTCAAACAGGGCCAATGAACCCCGCCAGGCCAGACTCTTTTTGGCTAAAATATACACTGAGCAACCTGTTGTCAGGAGACTTGTTTTAACATAAATGTTAGGCAAGGTGGAATACTTCAAGCAATGAAGAGGTATAGAGGGAGTGTTGCCACCTTTTTTAAAAGCTATCGACTTGTGTTTCATTAAAAACAACAACGGGAAAACATGACATCTTGCTGGCCAATCGCCTAGTCCTGCTAGCTGCGTACAAGCCCGCCTAGTCTGTCTCTCTGTCAAGCTGGGATGTCTGGGACCTTGATGTGTATGTGTGTGTTTCTGTGTGTGTACATCAAGAGGCGTGGTAGGGAGGGATGGGCAGAGTTACAGAGGTTAATGGTAAATCAGCCAAACCAAAGTCACACACTCACCCATCACACACAACCCCCTTCCCTCCCTCCCTCCCATCCATCCCGTCAACCCACCCCCCCTTTCCTCGGCTGCATTTGTGTCCCGGCTGCTCATCCCTCAGTCCCAGCCGTTGTCCTTGATCATGTGGGCCAGCTCAATGATGAACTTGCCCTCTTTGTACTTCTGACTGCTCTCAAAGGCATGTTCCTGGAGAGTGGGACAGAGGACAGGAGAGACAGCATTTAGTTAAAATGACAGATAGACGCCGAGTAATAACATGTTTATATCTTTGACAGACCGAAGCGCCGTGAAAAAACACAAGAGGTGCATACAAAAACTCTGCTCATGACAGTGCTTACAGCTGTGTATGAAAATATTTGACTCAGTCAGGGCCTATCACTGCTGCTTGCTCTTTGGGAGCTGGTTATATAACCGTCAGTCACTAAACGCTGCAGAGGGGCCTGCAGGACCAAATCTCTGACCAGACTGGATTGTCATAAGCTAGCAGGAGAGTTTCTCATTGGGAAACAGAAAAAAAACCTAAAAGGCCAAAGGGTTAATCCTTGCAATGGCCTACCCAGATGTAGAATCTGCTCTATTTTTGCAGGCTGTAAAATGCATTCCTACTGTTAGGTGTGTTGTCCAAAATTCCTCTGGAAAGTATGAATGGGATTTATAAGAAAGTGAGAACTACACGGAAGATGACCAGTTCCCCTACGTGTTTTTCTATTGAATGAAACAAATCGACTAACACCCTAATCACTATTTCTCATAATGTATCTATTGGTTTTCCTTCATAAAATATGTTGATTGCAAAAATCATGTAAAAAGCAGGATTGCATTAGCCTCGCTGACTCAGCAGTTTATGAAAACGTTGTGACTCACTAATACCTCCAAAACTATAGACGTTCCTCTCAGCCTCATTTGTGTTTACTTTAAGTTTGGTGCTAATTAGCAAACATTAGCATGCTAAATCGCTAAACTATAGTTGCTTAACATCAGTGTAGTTCTTACAAACAGTAAATGCCTGAAAATTAAGGAACATTTTTACCACCTCAGCTTGTTCCAGTTCCACCTCACATATCCCCAAATGTGGATATTTCTGGCCCCAGTAACTGACAATGATAGCAGAGAACCTTAGCTCCGAGCTTAAAAAGGTCTTTGTGGTAAATGTTGAGTTTAAATTAGATATGCTTGCTTTTTTTAGTTGACACGTCCTATAAAAAACACTATTTAGGGATATGTGGGGGGATAATTTTGAAACAGCTTTTGCTTGAAGCCTTTTTTACAGTCTCTAGAAAGAAGAGTCTTAGTGTGCTGATATATATAAATGTTCTTTCAGCGATTCACTGCGTCTTTACTTTGTTTTGTCTTTGGTTATTTTGGTTCAGAGCTGCAGAGGCACGTTATCATATTTCTTGGTTTAGAAGTGCAGTAGGTCAAGCCTCTCAAAAGAACTTTGAGGACTGCGGAAAATCAATGCTGCTGCAATTGATATTAATGGAAACCCTCCATTAAGTCCTATCTAGTGTCTGTGTGCTTATCGTGTGCATGCATGTGACTTCTGTTTACTCTGCCTTGTGGGGTCCTGACGGGAATAGAAACTACCCAGAAAAGTATCCACTTTTAAAGCTGGTCCACCAGGTGTTTACACCACTTGCATAAGGAAAATATTTATTTTTAGGTTAGAAGGTTATAGAATCAGGTTTAAGGTTAAACACGTAGCGGTGAACGCTATGGTTAGGTATGTGTGTGTGTGTGTGTGTGTGTGTGTGTGTGTGTGTGTGTGTGTGTGTGTGTGTGTGTGTGTGTGTGTGTGTGTGTGTGTGTGTGTGTGTGTGTGTGTGTGTGTGTGTGTGTGTGTGTGTGTGTGTGTGTGTGTGTGTGTGTGTGTGTGTGTGTGTGTGTGCGTGTCACCTCCATGCAGGCAGGGTTCACCAGTGACAGCTGCACATGCTCGTCTCTGTTGATATATGAAGACAGCTAACATGTGTTGATGTTGTTTGGCTCACCCTGACATCGTACCTAAAATATCACCTGCAGTAAATACATCCTACACGTGTGTCTTGCAAGTGGCAACAACTGGGTCTGAAAAGTGAAAACAAAACTGAATAGCCTTATACGTGCATTCTTTCTACTGTCCATCAGGGGGCGACCTCACTGGTTGCAAAAATAAGTCAGATTGTATAGAAGTCTACAAGAAAATGACCCAACTTTTCACATGATTTGTTACCTCAGTGAAAATGTTACTAATGACTTAATGGTCTCATTTGCTAGTTTAAAGTCTTGTTGAATACATGATGAGGTTAATTTAGTAAATGATTGTCCCACTTACAGTTAATTAGATGACAAAGCAAGGTGTGCTTTAGGGCGTGCTCTTGTTTAGCGTTCAGTTGTACTAGCTCTATCCCCTCCTGTTGATGCTTATTCCAAACTAGCAATGGCAAAAAATGCCAAATGCAAGGCTTCAAAACCGTCGTCCACAAACTAATGATGTCATGGTGACAAACACTAACTCTTAAATACAATCTATTAAATGTTTAAATGCTATATTACAGCTTTACAGAGACTTTGTTAATATCTCTCTAATATTAGCCCAAGCCATAGTGAGGCAAACTGTCATTTTGTAAATGTTCAATCAACACTAGATAAATAAAGATTTCTCCTTTGTGTCTCCATCTGTTCTGAGAAATCTATCTCATCATTAATCAGCCCACAGCTGTACCACGGCATTGAGAAGAGGTCCAAATATAAGAACCGTGCAAATAAAATTAGGGTGTGCTATAATAACCACCTTCCAGTTTATCCCCCTCTAACCTTGGTGAGCTTGTGCATCAAATTAGCCAAGGGCACTTACGTATTTCCAGCCTAGGGTGGTCTTGCAGTTCTCACAGTAGATATCTGCTACAGCATGCAGGCCTGTGAGTAGGACCCTCTCCTCTGCAGGGCCACACCCAACGTTCACCCTGAGAGACAGAGATTGGGTTTGTTGAGAGGAAAGTAGAGAGGCAGGAGAGACAAGCAGAGACAAAAGTTACAAATTAATATTGTGCAAGTGGCTCAAGTTGCTTGGTTGCATGTACTGTATGATGTGCTCAGAGTGAGTCACTGCCTCACACCCACCCACACAGCGCATACTGATAGGGCGCTAGGCCATGGAGAATAGATTTAAACAGCCTCGTTTTCACACTCAATTCAACAGATAATGACTATAAGGCACAAGCTGGTTCTGTCATCAACACTACATGCATTATTACCTAATTTAAAACACCTGAGCATGTTAGATAACTCGTCTCCAACCCACCTTGTTGACATATCGTCAACATGTGGGTTGGAATGCAGCAACAGAGGAATACTCACACTGAGTTGAACAGGTAGGCCCTGCCTTGGCTGCCTTGAAACGACTGCAGAGACGAGACGAGACAAAGATGAGAAGACTGAAACATGATTCGGTCTGATCATACAGTGAAGTAACTCTATAAAATGACAAGAGCACGCTGTTATATATTGCATTAATGCTTTAGTCAAATGAAAGAGAGAGTCTTAGTTTCCTATAAAACACCCACGTGTGATTTGAGACAGGCCTTGAAATAGGAGCTCTTATTTTAAAACCTATAGAGAAAATCTATTTTCATGTCTACTTTAAAATGGTGCGCAGTCTCCCAGTAACAGCCCGTATGCTACTGATCAGATCACAGTTGGCAAATGCATAAGTAACTTTACCACTGCCTTTTTTTCCACAACATTAAAGCTTCTATTGAAGAGAAACAATGAACAGATTTGTGTCGTCCACCTGTGTTACGACCGGCCGAAGGCCTTTGTGCACAGGTGTGCAATGTTTTCATATTCGCATGTGGAAAAGGTGATAGTGCATTCATAATCCAATTTACTAACCAGTTTATAACATAATCCATCCACAGGCAATAGTGTGGCGGCAGCTGACACAGACATGCAGGTGTTCAGCCTGTTGTTTGTTCTCTTAATTCCTCATCCGTTCTCCCTCTTTATTAATCTTCAACGCTTGTCCTTTTAATGACTGTTAATCCTTGTCAATTAAGAAATTTAAGAATAAATGAGAGACAAAAACTATACAGGCAATGCTTGTTTCTAAATTAAAACAACTTAATGTGAGATTGAAAAGTAAAAGCAAAAAAAAAGTACTTTTTCAGTCTGTAATAATTAGCCTCCTGGATGTAAGTACTGCCTTCGTGTTTTCCAGGGAGACAAGTCACCGGAGCAGGGTGCCGGTTACCTTGGAGATGAGCTCGTCGTGGTTGGCCAGGTGAGCTCGGCAGTGGATGCAGCTGTAGGTCCGGTGGCAGCTGGGCAGGTACGCCTGGAAGGTCTTGGAGCGCGTCATTCTGACCATGGGCGGAGTTGGCGGGCGGTGCAAGAAGGGACTGCCAGCCCAGGTCGGCTCACAAGGGAAGCACCGCAACACACAGGTGAGGGCCGTGGTGGGCGTCGGGTTGGGAGGCGAACACCTGAGCACAGGGGGGATAATATAATGGCTAATGGTTACATGGTTGTGTAACAGCTGCTTCCTTAAACTGGTTTGTAAACTGAGCCACAGGTGTATAATTGCTGATGGGATTACCACCTGCTCTGTGTGCTCAGAGAATTCTCCAGCCTGCTCGCATCTTTGAAACTCTTAAAGCCTCAAGGAAGTATAATGTAATGAGACGTCATGCATTATTAGCCTGGTAACAGTCACTTAAATTCACATTTAGGTTACCTGTGAAAACAAGGAAGTACTACTTTAACAGATGAGATTTAAACATTGTACAGGTGCAAGCTTCCACCGCACAGGTACTTCTGCCAAGAGGCAACAGTTAATTGTACATGACTCAGAGTAGAGAAAAAGCAAAGCCTGTGGCGAGCTGTCTATTGGAAAAATTCATGATAAACTACAACTTGGGGATAGTTTAACTTTAACCAGAGAATTGCAGACAGAGAGTAACAGGCTGCAGCCAATCAGTAAACAGAGTCTTGAGACTTTGTGACATAATGAACTATGTCACAAGGGTCTTCCTGCCTAAAATACATAAACATAAACTTTGTATACACTCAAATGGTCTACAAAATGAATGACATTACTCTCAGCCTCAAGTGTCCTTTGTGTTTAGTGCTAATACGAGAATATGCCATTGCTAACACGCTAAACTAAAAGGTTGAACATTATACATGCATTAAAACACATTAGCATGCTAGCATTTATTAAGCATTTTTGTGAATACGAGCATGCTTGCGTTAGCATTTAGCTCAATGCATTGCTGTTAGCATCTACAACCTCCCAGAGCTGCTTGTGTGGCTTTAGACTCTTAATTCTAGCTTCTCACATATGAGGGAATATATGGTTGACATTATGTAGACCAAACAATTACTGACTTATGTATGTTTGACAGGGTGTGTGTGTGTGTGTGTGTGTGTGTGTGTGTGTGTGTGTGTGTGTGTGTGTGTGTGTGTGTGTGTGTGTGTGTGTGTGTGTGTGTGTGTGTGTGTGTGTGTGAGGACCCCAGGAAGAATAGCCAATGCTCATGCTAGTGCTAATGGGGATCCTAATAAAGAACAACAAGAACAACTTGATTGTTATTGCATAAAATGGTATATTGAAAATAATAATTAGTGGCATCCATTCACCCGTGCTCAAACCATTTTACATTAACCAGTTCAATGCAGGACACACAGACAGCAAAGCTAGCTCTCATTCTGTGTTTAAGTCTATGAGGCTGCAAAGATAATCTGCTTAGTGTAGCACAACTGTGAGGATCGTGCTCTGCTCACTCCATGATATCCAAATAGACCGAGCCCTTAAAATACTCCTGCTGGTGTGCCCTGGTGACTGAGAAGATTAGTGAGCCGGCCTGGGAACTCGTCCCACAGGCTCAGAGGACGGGAGAGTGTTTTGACTAACTGTACATGAGATAGGTTAGGAGCCTGTGCTCTCTACCTTGAGCTGCAGATACAATCTTTGTGGTTTTATTGCTTAATGCAACTTTAATTGAGGGTTCAGCCCTGTAGCTCTGGTGCTAAACACAAACCATCAATCGCTAGATTTAATCTGGTTTTATTCCCCAGTGCTACTTCTCATAAAGCTGTTGAAGAGCCTCACTAAAACATTGTATTCTCCTTTGTATTGTCTACCTGCATATTTCAGTGGGAATGCTGATACAGCATTCCCACTATCTGTTCTTCGACGCACAAAATTCTTTATTATTCCGCCGGGTTATTTTGCACCTCTTCTTCTCCCACATTCCACATCGCATAAACTCCGTTCAAACATCAAAACGTTCAGCTCGGTCGGGAATCGATTGCTATTATGTTTCTTATTCATAACTTTCATAATTCCAGAGATACATCCCATAATTCATCAAATTTTTAACATGGAAGTCAATGGAGAAACTCTTCAGACTTGAACAATCTTCATGCAACTTCAACTGCTAACTTCTCCTTCATACTTTCACTCAGAAACCTCATTCCAACTTTAAAATGTTACACATCTTTCTGACATTAATCGTGTAACACAACTTTTAAATCTGATTCTTACTTCTAGAGATATTAAACATTGTTCAGACCTTGGTAAAGAGGCCTTCTTCAGATTTTAGAGTGCGTGATGTCACAGCTAGAGTGGAGGACAGATTTAATTTTGCCTTCATATTTTCTTTTAAACCTGCCATAATTCCCAAACCCTACATTCCTGAGACATAATTTTTCATGAGAAACGTAGGAAAACATCTCGTAGCTTGAAAAATTAAAAGAAATTAAGCAAAATAATTAAACAAAATGCCTCTTGAGGGCATGAAGTGACAAAAACTTTCAACATATCTCCATTAAACCCCATTGTAAATTCAGCCTCATCTTTCCCCACCACAGCAGCCACACACCTTTAGTTAATCTGCCAAAAAGGCCACATTATTAACCCGAAAGTACACAAAAAGTACACTTCAGATGCTCAAGTTCCTTGACATGCTTCACACTTTGAAATTTCACTGATATCTGTTACGGTTCTTCAACAAAACGTTCACATGTAAGAGGTTTATCTCTCATTCAGAACAATGAAAATGCTCTCCTCTCACTGATTACTGCACATCACCATGGAAACCTTTGATCTCTGGACATGTCGTTAGCTCAAATATAAACACCTGTGTCATGGAACACGATGATGTCATAACTCCAACTGACATGCTCAGAGCAGCAGACTTCAAATAATGGTTAACACAGCTCTACATCAAATAAGATAAGATAAGATAAGATAAGATGGTACTTTATTGATCCCAATTTGGGAAATTGTTTTTGTTGCAGCAACATAAAAGACAAGGCAAGGCAAATCTGATGTTACGTAATGTGGTGTTACTATGGCAACGCATCCCTCGCCATAAAACAGCAGCACACTTCAGATAATGGTTAATGGTCCTGCCCTCAACAGCTCTACGCCAAATCTGAGATCTCACCATAGGCTGTTGCCATGGAAACGCATCCCTCGCCATGAAACACGATATCGCTGTAACTCCAATGGACACGGTCCGACCGTCCCCCAAACTTCGCTTGTATATCACCTCTCCATGCCTCAACAGCTCTACGTCAAATCTGACATCTCACCATATGCTGTTTCCATGGAAACGCATCCCTCGCCATAAAACACGATGTTGTCGTAACGCCTATGAAAAGGGTCAAAACAGCACCAGACTTCAGATAATGGTTAACGGTCCAGCCCTCAACAGCTCTACGTCAATTATGGGGTGTTATCATATATCATATGCCCTTTCCATGGAAACGCATCCCTCGCCATAAAAGACGATGTCGCTATAACTCCTATGAAAATGTTCAAAAAGTGCTCAAACTTCACATGTGTTAACAGTCCAGCCGTGAAGACATCGACGGGACAGTTTTGAGATTTCTTCAATTGCCGTTGCCATGGCAACACAATGCTCACCATGAAACACGGTTTTCTCATAACTTCAGTGAAAATGCTCCAAACGGCTCAAAACTTCACAGGTTTGGTAACGATGCAGCCATCAATGCATCTAAGCGTATTATGGGATGTCATCAAATGCCGTTGGCATGGCGTTAGATCATTCGCCATCAAGTTAGTTCAAAAGTTTGCAGTTCAAATATTCTGCTGCTTTTCCAAGCCTTTTTACTTTCTTTTCTTCTCTCATCACACATTAGAGCCTCCAGTGTTCATGTATCATTTCAATCTAAATTCTTCACTTTCTTCTTACACATTACATTTCAGCATAGCAGTTTAGCGTCAGCTTTTCAGCATAAAGCATTCCCACTAGCAATTTCTTCAGGAATTGCATTCTCTAGTTTCAAATACTATTCTTTCTCCTTTGAATTGTCAATTTACAAAACAACATTTTCTAACTATGACTATAAGGGCTGTGACTCTATACAATTATGTTATAACTTGTTGTTTCACATATTCCCTTCACAACACACCATCCCATTCTGTCTCCTCTCCTTCCTGTCTGTCTTTACTGAACCATCTGGAAAAACTAATAAAAAACTGAATGGAAGCAGGAGGCCTCTGTGAGTTCAGCACTTGAGAGAGAGAGAGAGAGAGAGAGAGAGAAAGGCCTCTTGACTTCACTTCTCTGCAATATGATTGTTTTTAGAGTCAGAGGCTGATAGAGGCTTCAGTGCCTTTGGGAAGGAGCGTGGATATAAGAAATAAGGCAGTCAGACGTTGCCTTGTTTTCCCTTCTCTGACTTGGTGCCAGCCGCGTGGGATTGGGGCACAAAGACACACTCAGTACAGTCGTCGGAGTTGAACCCCCTGACACACACACACACACACACACACACACACACACACACACACACACACACACACACACACACACACACACACACACACACACACACACACACACACACACACACACACACACACACACACACTGACACACACTGACACACAGACCCAAAGCCTGTTTTATCCTCTCGGTTATTTCAGGACTGAGGACAAGGAAAAGTTTATGTTGGATCCAGTCCTCTGAGATCTGATCGAAATATTTAGATCTGTGTTACCTAATTGACAATTTATTACATAATTAAAGATGTTGAAGATTTTTATATTTGGCTGCTTATAACTTAGAGCTGAATTTATACTTAAAGTGGACTTATCATGCTATATTTGAATAATATAGTATAGGACCATACCTATATAAGGCATATTTATACTTTTTTTTTCAAAATACCAAACAGATCATGCATTTTAGCCATGCCTCATTTTGCTCAATTTGACATTTTTTAGCTCTGTTTTTGCAAGGGCAGATTATGTGAGAACAGCACCATCTACAGGCCTGGCATATGTACTACAGCGTCTCCAGCGCTTTCGAACGGCAATGGCCGTGGCTGTCTCCTCCTGATTGGTGGAGTTGGCCCAATAGCCGTAGCGCCACTGTCCTGACGTCAGGACAGTGTTCAAATCTGGATCAGTTTTTATCAGATCCGTTGCAGCCCCTTTTTTTGAGATTTGGGTATGGAGGAAAATATAGAGTGGTTGTGTTTTCTGACACTTGGTGAGTTCCCTGGAACACCGGGGACACATATTCATGTATAAAAGACGTACAAAAGTGCATTTTGCATGATAGGTCCCCTTTAAGCAAAAATGACAACAGTCTCTTCTATTTTTATCATAACATTTAAGTATTTTATAATAGCAAACTGAGTATGAGAATTAGACTGTTGATTAGCAAACAAGCTATTTGAATTGCAATTAATCAAGAAAATATCAAAATCTACACAAAGCCTGCTGATTATAGCTCGGTTATAAGTATCAGGTATTGCAGGTAAAATCAAACTGAAACTTAAAATATAATTACATAAAATGCAAGCTTCTTCTTCTTCCAAGCCTCTACCTCCCGCTGCATTTGCTACAAGTCACTCAGGATAAACCTATCAGTCTATAATATACACACATGTCAGTCACAACTGACAGGAGAAATGTTTACTTAAAATATCTTCCAAAGAAAAGCTCTCTGGGAAGCTGTTCACTTTTAGTGTCTTGACAGTGCATCATGACACACAGACATTGAACAGTAGTGCTGGATTATAGTATTGCATGTGATATAGATGTCATATATATATATATATATAACATACATCATTCATGTGGAGTTCTCTCTGTGTATTATCTGCAGTCTCTGGAGAATCAGAGTGCATGTCAGTGGCTTTGAATACTTCCTGACATGCATTATTCAAGTGATTAAAATACATTGTCACTCAGATGTTGTCTGATGAAAAATGCCGATAATCAACTTTTAGTATTTTTTATTGTTTAAAGGAGAGGTGTCATGGCCATTTCCACTGATCATAATTCCATTGTTGAGGTATACTAAAATAGATTTATACTGTGCATTTTTCCAAACTCACATTGGTTTCTCATACAGCATCTCTGTAAACTACTTGTATTCACTGAATTTCACTCTCTGCCTTTAACGGCTCGTTGTAGCTCCCAAAGCTCCAGCCCCCACCCTCCCTGTGAGCACAGTGTGCTCTGATTGGTCGGGACGTTGTGAATCGCGCTGAGCTCCGTGGAGGTGTTGTTTCCTTGTTTAGGATACATAGCGAAACACAGCCAAACTCATCCTGAGCACACACAAACTCACATCCGAAGTAAAAACAATAAGTGTGGCTTGATATTGAGTAAGAAAAGTTTGATAAACGCTGTGAGAATGGGTCTGCAGAGAGAATTTCGCCGCGATCCCAACTGTCTGTTATCAGCCTGCAGCCAGGGAGGAGAAATCAGCTGAGCTGCCTGCTCCCTGCACACAGATGTGTGTGTGAGGAAGTCCGTGGATTGGTCAATTTGGACCAATCAGCGGGGGCTTAACGTAACGGCTCCGCGGACGTAACGTAATGGCTCCATGGATTGGTCCATTTCGTTCCGGGTACGGCTTGACATAATGCCGTCCCGGAAGAATCAAATGGACAATGACGTATCTCCAACGAGGCGTTTTGGGGAGGTATTTTCTGTGTTAGAGTTTTACTCGCTATAGGGTGTACTTTGAGGGTTTTGACTCTGCACACCATTTACATGCACAAAAACCTTCATAACACACAAGGGGACGGGTAATAACCGGAAAAGCATGACACCTCTCCTTTAAGCTATAACAGCCAACGGTGCATTCTCCGTTATCATTAAGTGAATATTTTTGGGTTTTGCATGATCAGGCAAAACAAGATATTTTAGGATTCAACTTGCTTTCTGTGAACTCGTGACAAGCATTTATTCCATCTTTTCTGACATTTAAACAGAAATACCCGATTAACCAAGAGAATAATTGCAGATGAACTGAAAATGAAAATAATATCAGATTGCAGCCCTAAAGATGTTCTGGCTTTGATTTGGCATGCATAAAATCGACTGATTTGGCAATGCTTTATTCTTTCAGTATAGCCTGAAGTCCTGAGTCGTTCCATAAGAAAACAAATTATTATGACAGCTGCACAATGCGGATATTTGACATTTTAACACAATTAGTTTCCAAGAACAGGACAACACTCATCTTGGTGGGTGGACATGCTTGAAACTCATTCTGCAAAAGGCAAAATTGTTTGTGGGAACAAAGATGATGACGCACTGTAAAATGTTGATGGATAATCATAGTGCTTCTCACTTTAAAAAAAAAGCTACATTGATAGAATAACAAATTGCATAAATGATCAGATGACTAGAAGATCTGGTGGCTGTGATTCAGAGGGGCGCCAGCAGCAGGAAGTTTTAGTACGACTGACGTCTGCATAGCTTCAGTGTGTCTTTAATGTTTGTCCATCTTGTGTCTGTTTAGTTCTTAGTCTGCCTGTGTCGTCTCTCCGTCTGTCCCCATGCCTCTCAGCCTGTTTGTGTATTTGTTTTCCCTGCTGTCACTCTTGTCTATTCATCAGTTCTGCCGCGAGTCGCTTGAGGTCACAGTGCTGTCCATTCTGGTCATTTCTGGGTGTCATCACAAAGGGCTACGTGCCATGAGTTTCAACAGCCAAAAGGGCCCTTGTATCCCAACAAAAAAACCTTTGTTATGTAACGCACTGATGCTGCCGCTGCTGATGCTGCTTCTGACAATGATCGAGGGCAGGAGGAAGAGATTCAAAGCGGGAGGGGAAGATGAGAGTCAGACAGGGACAGAGAGGGAGTTAAATTGAACACAGAAAGAGAAAGGGAAGAAACAGTGTGTGTCCCTTTCAGCGGTGGATGAGCTGAGTGTGTCCACCATTGCCCACATGCTGCACCGACATGATTTCTGTACTTCATGTATTTTCATGCTGCTCTGAGAGAGACAGCATACAGCAGCATGACATCACTGAGTAAAGGAGGAGAGAACTGGGCTCTACCCCCCCGAACATATCAAATGTCACTGATGGAGCGATGTTTCTGCATCCCAGGTGTGTGTGTCTGGTTACTGTTGCGATGTTTGATCTGAACTCACTACCAATATCCTTCTGTCTGTCTCTACTCTGTGGAGAATTATGCAGCTTGTTTTCAGGTGCTTTATAAACTCTTACTTACACATTCTTAAAATGCTCATTATCTAGCTTGTTTGTACATCTCTGTTGCATTTCAATGTGGCTAGATGATAAACAGTGAAAGTGTCATAAAAATTGACAAAAAAAATACAAAGTGGCTGACCTGTGAAACCCTCGGCACACAAACACATTATAGATAACTTTTGTTTGTGTAGTACTATGTGCAAAGGATCACCTTTCAGAGGCCTGCAACACTCTGACCCCCAACATCGATCCCTGTGTATCGACTCCTCACATGATCAATAACTATCTGCATTCACACTTTGTAATGAAAATAGATCGGTGCAAAGGTTGCGACTAAACTGTCTCACGTGGACTTTATTTAGTAAATGCTTTGGGAGGAGGAGGAGGAGAGGGGGGGGGGGGGGGGTGCAGCATTTCCAACTCCTCTCTGCATGGCCTTACTTGAATGGTCTGTCATTGACTTGTTGGGAAGGGTAGATGTCACGTGGACAAACACATCAATAAATACACAAAAACATGAAGGCTTAAGGTTTACAGTGTGTGATTATTGAATCAGGTCACAAGCAGTGGCGCACTTCATCTGGGCACAACTTCGGCTACCACACGCAGCACAGATGGCGGGGATGCCTCAGCTCAGCAATTCTCATCACACACACACACACACACACACACACACACACACACACACACACACACACACACACCACACACCACACACGCAACTGACGCAACACACACTCTGAAAAGCTTTAACATCTGTAATGATTTTGCCATATCGATGAGAACAATGTGATTGTCGTCAGAGCTTATCATCACAATGTGCGTATACATGGTCCCCCGTATTGATCACCCCTGACGTGCACTATCACGACCAACCGCGCACACGAGGGGGATGGCGCATACGTGCTGGACTGCCACCACACAAACACCATGCGTCCTAATAATAACAACATGTAGGCTAGACACTTTAGATCCACTGCAGTGTATAACTCTGTATCCAATCTTCGAGGAAAGGACAAGTCCTGGGATGATAAATACATTTCAATGTCATGTAATACATGTTGTTCTTGGCAGGACATAATCTACAAGCAATACACTTGTTTTTTATTGTAATATCACTGCACTTGTGCCTGAATGTTAAAAGTTGCCTCGGTTAAAAAGTACTGTAAGGGCTGTCCATCACTAATCGACGCTGGAATAAGCTTCTTACAGCGATAGGAAAACAGTGCGTAACAACAAATGCACCACAGTGAAAAATAACGCAGAGGAAATCATTTTACCTTTGAAGGGAAGAAAACACGGATCTCCACGTAGCTTAGAAGATGTCGCACCTCCTCGTTTTTTCTCGTGGCACTGCCAATCCTAAACCCCCTTTCGCATTCCTTCCAAGGCAAATTTCCTCTTCTCTCTCCGGCCCTGACAAGTCCTGCAGAGACGCAATGTTTTGACGCGCAATGATGCCCAGCAGAGTTTAGAAGAGCAGAGGTAAAGAGTGCTGAAGCAACCAGCCGGAGCGAGAGGGTTCCCTCCAACTCACTTCCGCGTTCGTATAGAAACCGTTACACAGTCAGGACTGTTATTTCTCTCCGGTTTCTGTCCATTGTCTCATTGTTTTTGTTTCATTTAGTCGTTTAGCAGTATAACCTGTGTCTTCTGTTACATATACTGTCACATATTTGAGTGTTAGATGATGTAGGTATGCTTTTGTCATTGTGTTTTTTGTGTCTAAAGACTATTGTTTTGATGGTGAGCTCAAGTTCAAATAAGACAGTTAATTATAACAATAATGTGCATCACTCAAATGTACCTTTTTTGTGTTGTTGTTTTACATTTCAACCATCAAAACAAAGCTTTTTCATTTAAAAAAATGGTGTTCAAGGTACAAAAGCTTAAATGTATTTAGATATAAGATTGTGCAAACAAAAACACACATCATTTTAAGCAATCAAGAGAAAAACAATAGCTACACCACAAAGAACTATAAATAATAATGTTAATGATGATGAGGATAATAATTGGAAACATTTTATATATTTGGTGACAGACACCACTGTGTAGGCCTACATTTGATTTCTTATTTATTTCAAGTTTAAGAGTCTTTAATTTTAAGTAACACAACTTAAATGTCAGATTGAATAAACAAAAAGGTTATTAACAGTAGTACATAAACATTAATAACACATTCAAAGTAATTGAAGGTATTTGTTACTTTCACTACTGCTGCATAATGCAAAATAGACTAAATATGAATGATATTTTCCTGTATGTATTTGTTTGATAAATTTTGTGTAATAGTTTCAGATGTATTTCTCCTGTTTTGTCAGTGATGCAGAATCACAATAAACCATGGCAAAGATATTTTTAAAGTGCACCATCTTGGCGGCCAGGTTGGCAATCTTTGGCAAAGAGGACACGGGCCGTTTCCTCGATGAATGAATGACATCTGTAACAGCCAATTAGCGAACGGATAAGGCATAGCAACACTGAGCTCATTGGTTGAGGGTAGAAGCCTGTGACCAGTTATCTGACAGGAATATTACAGTTTTACTGTGTTCTTCTACGTAATGTAAAACACTAATAGCCCCGTGTGAGTGCAGTTTTTAAGAAAGAAGATCAAGCAGGGAAACAGCAGTGTGTAGAAAAATGAAAGGAAATTATTTTATGTAACAATTCATGTCCCGCATCATTCACTTTCTTTCTACAGGGAAAAGTTCTCAAATCACTCTAGTCTACAGCGCCACCTGCTGTCAGTCTGCAGGTAGTTACCAAACATAACATCTACATTTTAGCCAAATAAGTGCGGGAAACGATGTTATACTACACACACCACTCAGTTTATGACATCATTTTTAGTTTTTATTGACCATGGTTGAAAAGTACTTGTTCAATAATCACTTTTGAAATCAAATGGCGTATGTGGGATAAGGCATTTTGATAAGCAGCCAGGTCCCACAAACACAATCAAACACAACACAGATGAACAAATAATCATTTAGGCATGCACAACAAATGTTCCCTCAGTACAGCACAGGACAAATATATCAAAAATATTCATTAATGTAAGATCTGTTGATTGGTAGATCACACATCTTTCCCATCAGACAAACCACTGTGCAGATTTCACTTCAACCACTCAGACAGCACTCATAAAATACCCAACAATATAGAAAATAAAGTAGCAATAATGTTATTACTTTAAATACAGAACAATATACAGTACTTTCAACCAAAACTACATTCTTTACTGATCGTCACTCTCTGAGGTCACACATTTGGACTAGAAATCTTAAATGCTATAATAATCCCAAATGATCTTTGATTTTCTGACTGCGACACACAGTAAATAGCTGCTGTCTTAAATACATTTAAAATGTTAAGTGTAAAAAGAAAAATCAATCAACACTTATCACGTCTACCATATTTACAATATGCTTTAAAGCCCATACATAAAAAATGTATATATTAAGTTCAATTCTGTTTACGATCTTAATAACACAGGTGAAAAAGGCAATCCTCATTAATTAAAGTTACAAAACGAGATAATCGTCTTTGTGCAAAATCAGTTGATTCATATGGTTCAGAGAAAAACACAACTCAATTACAAATAACATATAAAGATTTATTTAAAGAGCAGTCCGCTGATAAAATGATTGTGCCTTTGAATTTTAAATAAGGGTCAGCGGCATGACCCAACTCAGTAGTCATACTGCACCATTTTGTCTTTATTTGACTAGTAGCACATTTTTGATTGCATCAGGTCACATATAAAAATTATCTAACAAATACTTACAATTTGGATATTGCATGTAATCGACAGTCTGATAGGAACATGGAGAAATACATTGTACCTAAAAACATTCTAAAGCTGCTGGTAAATTAACATTAAATATTACTGCAAACTGTCATTTGAAAGACTGGAAAAAGGCGAAATTATATCTTGACATTAGTAACGCATAAAATTGTTTGTTATGAAATTCAAGGGTGATAAGATTTGCAAAAACTGAAGTTTGATATGCATTTTGTCCCATTTTAAATAGACTTTAGATTGTGTTGTTTGTAAATTGCACAAAATATGCAAAGAACAAAACTCTAGGTAGATAATAATATTAAGCAGAGTGTTTTATATGATTGAAATTAAATGTTTGTGTCACCAGTACAACAGCTGGTTCCTCAGATCAGTGCTGTATGCAGAGCCTGACTGTGAAACACTGAGGAGGGGGCTGGTTTAGCAAGGACTCAGATTGTAGGTTAATCACATATGAGGGGGAGGGAGGTAAGGTAGATTTTGGCAGGTCACCTGGGCTTAGAAATGCCATTCAGGTCCAGGAATTCTCTAAGCCTGGTGGGAAAATCTGTCATAACTCCTGTGGCTCCCAAGTCAAATGCCCTCTGGAAGTCCTCCTCGTCATTCAGCACCCAAATGTACACCTGAAACCACAGGCAGGAGTTAAACACACACACACCTTACAGTGAAGGGATTCACACAAGGACAAATAATGCTTCTGTGCTCTATCAGCTTTGTTAGCGGCCACTCAATCCTATTTTTGAACTTGTAGAAACCAGAGACGTTTCCCAGTAACTGCTCTCAACTCTAAGCATACCACTGCAACAACAAACAGCTCTCAGAATGCAGACAGGCTCTTGTTATGCTATGGAAAGATTTGTAATCATTCCTGGAAGTAAAAACAATACAGGGAAAGTGACTGAATCTTGGCAGAATCCTGTCAATGTCCCTGGTTGCTCTTGACATTGTATGTAAACACTGGATACACAGCCTCCTTCAAAGGTCCCCTATTATACTGTTTTTCATCAATATATTATAGGTCTCAGATATATACAGAACATGTCTCTGAAGTGTTTGGCTCCAAATACCAAACAGATCATTGTAGCATCCCATAATCCCCTCTGTTTCAGCCCTGTTTCAAAAGTGCTGATTCTCTGTCTGTTACTTTAGATGAAAATAAGGAGCCACTCCCCACGCCCCTCTGAGAGATATTTGGTTAAAAAGAACACAATGGTGCTCTAGGAGGAGATTCAGGTGATAATGTGGGTGAGGGTTACCTTGGTTGGTGATTGGCTAATGGTTACACAAGCCAACAAATCGTTATGACATCATAAAGTGGCCAAAATCTGATCAGCTCATTTTCAGACAGGTTTTTATAAATGGATCAGGACGAAAAGAGAGAGAATCTTTTTCCCTGAAACTTTCAGAATCTCTTTACACAGAGGGGACACATGTTTCTGTATAAAAGACATGAAAAAGTGAATTTTGCATAATAGGTGACCTTTAATGTAAGCAGAAGGGTTTGGAGTAAATAATAATAATAAGATAAAGGTCAATTGACTTAATAGGCATCAGCTACTCCTTATCATTACCCCTACACAATTTGCATCCACTAAAAATTCAATAATTTGTGTGCAGAGGTTTTTCTTTTATAAGAACTACTAGAGAAGCTACGTAACAGTGGTTTTACCTGTATTCCCCTGGCAGTAAGATGCTGAAACAGAGTCTTTCTCATCAGCAAACTGCAAGAGAAAAAATAGAAACTGCAAATATAGCAAAGCTAAAGATAGGTTTAGTTTTACAGTTGTAAATGTCTTGCATTAATCACGGTCACAGTAATGTATATGTGTATTATTGTGTAATGAGGTGTCATAATTCTTCCCAGTGTCCCCGTACCAGCATTTCTAAAAAATCCCAACTATACTGTTCAACGAGGGAGAAATAAATACAATGATACATTATGAAAAAGTGAAGATACACAAGTTTACAGATTTAATGTAGTGTGTTACAAATACCCAAAGATTTTGCAACTCTGACGATAGAATTGAGAAGACAGATGGATTTCAAATGATAGGACAAATGAGAGACTTACGTGTCTGCAAGCCAGGTAATTAATCTCTGACTCCTCGTTAATCTGTCAGGATCCTTTATTCTGCAAAATCACATAAAAAAGTGTCAGAAAGTTAAACACTCTGATGTACTTGCCACAGTCAGAATCAAGAAAAAAACATTTTCTTCAAATGCAACCGTGGTAATACATTTTTATATCTGATTGATGCTCTTTGCATTACGGGTTATTTTAGGTCAAATACAGCCAAAAGCTGAAATAACTTGTTTTTATGCGTGTATACCTACTTGGTAATAATAGAAGGCATGGGGATCTCCAGAAACTGCTCCTTGAGGGGAACAAAAGGCAGGAGGCCGGTGTAGAAGAGGCCTAACAGCTGCAATACTCTGAATAGGCTGAACAACACTGGGATACGCGGGTTCTGCAAAACACAAACACACAACCAGGATTCATGTTCAATCCCTCAATTCAGTCACTACTGGTTGATATAATATCAAATACAGAGCTCTACAGTTTACAACAGATTTAGTATTTTTCTTGTATTGTAAAGTGTAGATTTCATTCTCTCTTATCCATGCCAATATACGGCCTAATAGATACAAATAATAGTGTTTTTTTTTTTTTAAAGGAGATCTATTCCATGAATTGACTACACTGAGGGTAATGTACACTTTATATCTCATGTTAATGTACCTCTGTGTAGCATTTATTTACAATCTTGTTGCTAGCGTTGCCCCAGACCGTCAGATTCTCTCTGTCGTAGTTAACAACCATCTCAGAGACCTGCAAGAATTAGAAAAGTTGTAGCTACAGAAACACATAGCAGACAGGTGTGAAACAGGATGAAGAAAGGTTTTGTTGCCATCCCATAATATACTTTTAAGGTGCATAGTCTTTGAAGTTAGTGTTATAATCAGCCTGTTTATGTTCACCTTTTTATTTACAATGAGGAAACTACTAATTCAATTTTAAAGGACAAAAATGACTACATACAATCTGTAAATAGCTCATTCAGTTCGATGAAAAATAGCATGGGAAATTGACAAACAAAACAACGAGAGAAAAAAACTAAAGTTATTTTATAGGAAGGTTAGAGTATTATCACACACAGACCTTCTTGATGAGCCTGTCGTCGTTGACCTTGATGTCTATGTTGACAGGGGTATGGGGAAATGCTTCAAAAACGTCCTTGAGTAGAGGGATGCGTTTGTCCTCTCCCCCCTCGCAGAAACACTCTGCCAGACAAGGACAAGTCAAAAACACAATCTGCCTCAGATTATACTCCAGACAGCAGCTGGGGCTACATATTGGTAAATGTGTACACAGTGTAACGCGTAAAATCAATCTGCATTATCTGTAAAAAGTCAAATGAACTGTAATTATAAATGCTTCTGCAGGGGATAAACACAATATACGTATATTTGGTTACATGGACACATCAACGTATCCTAATACACCAGTTAGCATGATATCTTGTAAAACAAATTCTGGTTATTATTTATTAGCTGTTTTGGCCAAACAACAACTTGGATAGGTTTAGGAGTAGATGGTGTTTTGGGACAAATACAGTAAGCACTGTGTCCAGATAGCTATGCATTTCCTGGCACTAGATTATGTTATATGCAAATTATAGTAAATATCTTCTCTTAGGTATAAGTAGGAACAGTGGATGAGAACAGACTGCACAACTCTGAGTAACAAAGTCATGACAGAAGTTGCTGATATTCCTCTGTATGTGGGCAGGGATAACTCTGCATTAATTACACCAGCCATCAGTTTGTGATGCTCACCTCTCTGAAAAGTCACACCAAGCTTGCAGAGGTACGGAGGGAGCTCCTGCAAAGAGCACACAGTCAGTGATGAACAAACAAGAAATATACCCTATAGACAGGGGGGCGTGATGGATGTGACTGATTGCGTTCAAATTAATGTCAATATAAAAAATAGGCAGGAAGGCAAGGACACGTCAAAGCAAGATTAATGTAAAAAGCCCAAATCTGTCCAACAAGGCCGAAGAGCAGAGAGACTGTGAACCTTCAGTTACACACATTTAAAAAGAAAATTGATAGAGTACATGTGTTTTTTGGCGTACACTTTATGTACTAAAGTTGGTATGTTTTTTAAATATATTCCTTGAATAATGTCAGAATTTTTGTTGTGAAAAGAATTGTGATTAATTTTTTTTTATGTCAGAATTATGTTTGCGCATGTGTTCTTAATCATTGTGTCTTATTGGGATGTCTTAATACAGCAATTTCCCTTTCAATTTTATCCGATAGAAGACAAAATCATTAAATATGTGTGGGCCTCATGGCCTCTTCTGTATGGTACATGTTAAAAGGAGCTCATAGAAAAACAGCTTGCAAATGCTACTATTAACATTTTCAACTTTTTTCCAAAATGTCCATTATTCAATTCAATTCAATTATCATTAAGATTTTCGTTTGTGAAGGAAAGCGATGATATTGCAGAGCAGTAACTCACAGCGTAGGTCATGTCGGAGATGCGGGCGTTGATGCCAGAGGCCCTCTGCAAGCTGGCGTCATGTGACACCACTACCTGTTCATCTTTGGTCAGGTGGCAGTCCAACTCCAGCATGTCTGTGCCAAGATCTACAGCGCTGCATGGACAAACACACAGCACACATATTATCACTATACCTTAAAAACTACATTGACTTTTATCACATAAAATTCAAGCAGTTCAGTTCCTAATCGCAGCCGTTAGTAACCTTTGGGCTTTATGTCTCAAACAGGGGTACGCGGACCCCTAGGGGTACGTTGGAGTACTGCAGGGGGTACGTGAGATTTATTTTATGTTAATGAAAAAAACAACATAAGTAATGCATTTAAACAAACTACTAATAGTAGATTAACTACTTTATTCAAAAGTTTACAGTAATTCTGGATAATAAAATGGGAAAAATAAACGGGGTGCTCTCTTTTCCTCTCCCTCTCTCTCTTTCCCTCTCCTGACAGCCCGTCAGTCTCGTGCAGCTCGCTGAACCTGTACTAAGTGGCCCGACAGTAAAGAATACATATATGTATAACTAGTTTAGCTAGTTCTAGAGTAGATAAACTAGCTCAGTGTGTTAGGTCTAACTCTTAGTGTATTTTGCTCCGCTCACCGGTCCGTCACAGCAGGGGAGCTGTGATCCGGAATAGCTGCGTGTTCTCCATTATGATCTGATCTCTCTCTCGCGTCCGGTTATACTTCACTCGCGTTTATGTCCAAATCTATCAGATCTAGCTACTTCTAGTTAATTATATGACTGCCTGCTTATCAAAGGACCTAAACAATAAGCGATGCTTGGCAACGGCGTGTGGCCGCAAAGTATAGCTCAGCATTATGCATATGTTTATATGAGGGGTCAAAATCCCATGCTCATAAAATGCTCATATATTTTTTTCTCTTCATTCCCCACGCCCCAAAATAAATAAATAAATAAATAAATATACCAATTTTAGGAAAAGTAACAAAGTTTGAGCAGTGTGGGTTTTATATTAACAGAGTTACACATATTTCAAAACGCGAAGTGTAATAACTGCAGTTTGCCTCCCTGTCAGAATGACAAAGATCCTCAGTGAAGCACAAGCACATGTTTCTCACTACATTGTAAGTACAACTTATTAAAAAGATCAGTTCAATGCAACTAATGTCGTCTTAGTGTTATTGTATGATGTTAAAATTGGTTTGCCATGAATTTAGTGATCATGGATTGTAAACATTTGAAATGTAGCATTTAAGTGTTACAAGGTTGTTGTTTTAATAAATCAAATACCGATGGTGCAGCGCCCTACTGTACCTCTTTATATAGGCTTTTTTCCCTAAAAAAAATTGTTTTTGCGCTGACCAGGGGGTACTTGGCTGAATTTTCTTTTCAAAGGGGGTACATTATTGAAAAAAGTTTGAGAACCACTGATCTAAGGCACCACTGCCTGTATGCTGGAGTGTGGTGAAGACAGACAGACATCAGATTGTGGTCACAATCAAACTCAGATGACACAAACTTCCCACAATCACATGAAAAAGTCACCATGTCAAAAGTGCTTTGTCATAGTGACTTTTGTTTCTACTTACTGCTTGAAAGCTGCCATGGTGTTTTCCAGGTTTTCACCCGCACCTGCAATGAAAAAGTAAATACTAAGCATGGTCTGTTGTCTTTACATTTGCATACCCACAGTTAGAATATCGCCTTCTGCCTACTTCAGCATACCATACACAAAAATACTGTCTTATGAAAGCAGAGTAATACATACATAACCCAAACCATACACATACATCTTAAAACAAACTGGCAACAGCATAAGCATAGGTTGGGGAAGTAGCCAAACAATGAACTTTGGACATAGTTTTACTGTGTACGAGTAAAAACTGTTTATGATATACTGCATTCAGACGAGAGAAGTTATACAATTGACAGGCATAGGCCAAGTCATGATCATGAGGCTCAAGATCGAAATTACACTCATCTTTGTAAACAAAATCATTTCCTGAAGTATTCGTACGCTATCTATTAATTTGCACATTTTGTGAGGATCTGTGGATAATTTGTCATGCAATCTTTTTGCAACCTTTTTATTCGTCAGGAGTTTTTAGTAAAAGATACAAACAAACTGATAATGTTTATCACAGATTCACCTCCTCGATGGGAAATGTGTCTGCTGAGAAAAGGCTCTCGTTTCCTCCGGTGCAAAAGATTTGGGCATTTCATCAGCAGGGCAGAGGTGAGCACATAGCCCGTTACCGTCGACAGGACATACACAGCAGCACACATCTCCTGTCAGCTCGCTGCAAAACAAACAACACAATCCTATTGACTTTGAGTGGCATGTTGAATGATTCACTAAACAACATCCCTATAAAAAAAAAAGAAAATGGCCAAAGTGAAGTCTGAAAGATGATGACGACATGCTGGTGCTGGTTAAAAAATAGGCAAAATAAAAACATAAATGTGTGGAACTGAATGTGAACAGCAACATATATTTGTGTAAATTCCAACATGTACAGCCATGTTTTATATACAGAGCAGTTTGTAAAACAGTAAGTAAAGTAGGCTATATAGAGTAAAGGTGTCAAGTGATCAGCTTTTTCATTGGATAAATTGTTAACATTTATTTATTAAATTGATTATGACATAATTAATGACATGACATGATGTATCCTTTAATTGTAATACCGTTAACTGACAATAACGTTAACCAGTTCACTGACAACAACGTAGTAGCTAAATTAGGCTAACTTTAGCAGGGCTTTGGTATAATTCACAGTATGAAATCTTACCTCAAATAGTTTTGGTGTCCGTTCTTTCTTCGTATAGACTAACCTATGTAGTCCCAGTACGAGCTAATCGATGTCCACGAATATGAGCAGCAAGCTACTTAGTAGGAAGATAAACAGATAAACTGACGTCTGATCTACACCTTACAGCTGACACAAAACTCACCGGCCACTGTCAGCTGTTTACGCATGCGCGTACCAACAAACCAATCGAACTTCCGTACAGATATTTCAGAATAAAAGCGGCACTAATAAACAAGAGTGCAGCACTGAAACAGGCGTGGAGGGAGAGACGAAGAGAAACATTTGTACATATAAACAGGGGTGCACATAACTGGTACGCAGGTACGCATGCGCGGCACAAATCTGAATTGCGTAACGTCACTTGTGTCACTACGCGCCTTTGCGTACCTCAAAACATCAAAACAAAACACATATTTCGTCTACACGTGTTTCTTGTCAACACTCAATGGAGTAAACTACTAGGCATGTCAAAAAACCCAAAGACATTAAGCAGCTACGTTGCCGTTTCGCTCCCTGCAAAAAATCTTTCTATGACTGATTGAACTGGAGCTGGGTGAGCCGCGCAGGACATAACCGACGGACCTGTGAAGCTTTCCAGGAGGCAGAGGCTTAGATCACTGGACGACAGAGTTGGTCGCCGTGTGCACAGACAGGGTTAACGTCGGTATAAACAACAGAATTGTGCCAAAAGTCCGCCAACTGGCTGCGGTGGGAGACTCCCCTGTGCACATTCTGTGCCCCGCGCACACACTGGAGAACTGCGCAAAATCATCTGATCACAACGTTCACGCTCTGTGGTAAAGCTGCTGCAGTTTTATTTACACCAAAGTGGAGTGAAACACACAGCTGCAAACTTACTCAGGGTGTTATGGAAGAGTTTGAAATCAGACAGAGGTGGAAGAAGTACTCAGATCTTGTGTAGGAATACTCTGTTACAGTAAAAGTCCTGCATTCAAAATGTTACTCAAGTAAAATTAGAAAAGTATTATCAAAATATAGTGAAAGTAGCGACAGTAAAAGTATTCATTGTGCAGATTGGTCCATTTCAGAATAATATATATGATATGTTTTATAATGATTGATCATGAAAGTGTTCTCAAAGCTGGTAAAGGAGCAGCTAGTTTGAATGACTTTGTATACTGCAGGGTAGCTTGTGGATTTACTCCAGGTGGAACTAAAGTCTGATTTAACACTTGATTAGATTTCACATCATTCATCCACATCTGTAAAGTAACTAAAGGTATTAAATACATGTAGTGGAGTAAAAGTAGAAGTACAAAGTAGCATAACATAGAAATACTCAAGTCAACTACAAGTATCTCAAAATTGTACTTGAGTAAATAAGTGTGCTTTGTTACTTCCCACATTTGAAATCAGATATGACTTCAAGTCATGTGATCATTTCTTAGTATTTGATCCTTCAACTTGGCCTCAGGAAATGCAAGGACTTCACAGTTTTGGCAACAAGTTTTGGAGAAAGCAAATCGGAGGCTTAAAAAGAGACAGGGAGGTGCATCTTCATCATCTTCATCATCTAGCATGCAAGAAGTGTAAATTGAGGACAGTGAAGGAGACACTGAGGAGGACCACGCTTCGTGTGGGGTGAGTACCAAACGCTGTCTCTTGGTACTCATCTGAGTAACTCACTAAAAAAGTTATGTGCACCCCTGCATATAAATATTTATGAGACCTCTTTTGACTGCTGTCAAGATGGTGTGATGTGAAAACTGGGACTAAAAAGGACTAGAGAGAGAGAGAGAGAGAGAGAGAGAGAGAGAGAGAGAGAGAGAGAGAGAGAGAGAGAGAGAGAGGAGAGAGATAGAGAAGAGAGAGAAGAGCGCTAGCAGAGAGTAGATTCGCATCTATACGAGATATAAGAGATTATAGCGATATCTCTCTCTCTCTCTCGCTCCTCGATATCTCCTCTCTCTTCTTGCTCTGCACTTCTCGCTCTCTCTCAGCTCCTCTACTCTTTTGTCCATATTGTTCACCCTGACATTCATGCCAATAAGCATATTGAATTGAATTGAATTTAAATTGAATTGAATTTAAGATGAAGAGAGAAGAATGTTTATCACCCATTACGTCACCTTTCATCCACTAGGTGCTGCTCAATGTGCACCTCGTTAGGTCAAAAACAACAATACTGAAATATAATCTTATAAAAAACGAAATATAGGAACCTCGCTGTCTTTGCAGATGTGGATACGGTATAGCCAATAATAACGCTTCTCCTTTAGCTCTGTGAGTGATAACCGAACAATGTGATAACCAGAGAATTTCCACAGAGCAATGTCCAAGACAAAATCTTGCACATCCGCACTAGTCAAAGTTCACTTTATGCAATAAACCGTCTATGGAGAGAATCACTTCAACATAGCATTATGTGCAAGGAATTTCTTGGTGGTCAAAGCATAAGTTCAGTGTGTCTGGGTTTGCTCTTAGTGTAGTTTGAAAGAAAAAGTGTCCACAAAATGTCTTTAAAAGTCTGTCTGGACGAGTGGGAATGCCTGGAAGAAGACCATAAGCAACTTCAGGTAAGAAAATTACAAATATAAGTTTAAAGTATCAGATTATTCACACAGAGCCGCCGTTTAAATCATGATTTACATATGTTTGCCTCCTGTTGTGTTACTCAAACCACATGAGCAATGTGGTTTCTTCTTTTCCAGGAGACACACAGAATGTACCTACAAAAACTGGATGAACTTTCCAAACTACAAAAAAACTGCTCGTCCTCCATTTCCAGTCAGCGCAGAAGGCTGAAGGAGGTATCCTCCCTGGTGAAAAGGTAAGTTTACACACACACAAACACATCTGTATGGTCACAGATTTATGGTGACGGATACAGATAAGTACAACCGCTCGAACACACACAGTATACACAAATGTGTTGAGTCAATGTAACAGACCTGGCAATCATATATCACTTATATCATCCATCAGATGCAGCAAAGGACCATCAGAAGAAGATGCAAAGCCCTTGAATGAAATAAAGGAGAAGATAAAGACGCGACCAAATGCTTTCTCTGAAATGGAAGCATTCCTTCCCAATAAAAACGGGTGGATTTCTTTTTTAAAACACAAGTTGAACTCATTGCTATGATTGATATTCATAACTGTAAAAACATATCAATTGCATTTATTACCTTAATGTACATTTACACTCGAAAAATAATATGATATTTTCATATTTCAGATTGTACCTCAGTCTGGTTCTTGGAAATGTGAATGTCACTCTTCTCAGCAAGCAGTCAAAGTAAGAAACACATTGCTAAGCCGAAATATTCCTTATTTCCCAAAATCCATGACACATTTCATTAGTTATATTATATGTTGAGGTCTGAATTTGTCTTATCTTCGTCAGATTTGCCTACAAAGATGAATACGAGAAGTTCAAGCTGTACCTCACAGTCATCCTGCTGCTGTTCTCCTTTGTATGCTATTTCTTTGTGAGCTACAGGTAAATATTAGCATGTTCTGCTGCCTTGTCAGTAACCATGAGTTTATTATACGGACAATGCATGTACCTCATATCTAAATCAATTCGTTGTCTGTTGTCCCCGACTTTAGATTCCTTGATGCAATCCTCAATTTCGTGCTGGTTTGGTACTATTGTACATTAACCATCAGGGAAAGTATCCTCATCACCAACGGCTCCAGGTGAGTCCTAGCACCCCTACAACCATCTACAAAAAATAATGACTAATTTTTCATGAATAAAACATATTGGCAGCTCTCTGACCTTTTAACTTTAATTATAGCAACTCATCATATTTGTGGTGATTAAGTAAAGTACTGAAGTAAAACAGAAAAATGTAAACAACAAAATATATAATACAATGCATCTTGCATCACAGAATTAAAGGCTGGTGGGTTTTTCACCACTACATCTCAGCTTTTTTGTCGGGTGTAATGCTAACATGGTGAGTATGTCATACCTTTCTTATTCAATGTTGGACATCCTTTTGTTGTGTGTATATTGCAAAAACCTTTATACTCGGTTTCCATTGCATTCATTTACACATTGTCTAAATGCTTTTGATGTTTTATAGCTGTATTGCCTGGTTGTTGAAATGTGTTACAAATACCTTTTGTAGGTAAATAAAATAAAAAAACAGCCTAATTACCACATTGTGAAAATGCCCCCCACGCTTTTTGCATTGTATTACTGTTTTTTTTCTACGTAATTACTTATTTTTCTATTTTCCACCAAGGCCAGAAGGGGACTTGTACAAGACATTCAGGAACCAGTTCCTTGCCTACTCCTTGTATCAAAGTAAGGTCTACCTACTTGAAATACATTTATAATTAAAAAATAAATAAATAAAAGACTGACTCATTTCATTTGTGACTTACAGGTTTTGTCCAGTGTCTACAGTGCTACTATCAGAGCGGATGTCTCTATAGGCTAAGAGCTCTGGGAGAAAGACACAACATGGATCTGACCGTCGGTGAGGGACACTGTAACAGGCCAAGGACACAATACACTCAGCGAAGCACATCATACTTTAATATTGATGATGCTTCCCCAGGCATGTCCGGGGCTGCTTATTGTCACTGCTGTAATAAACAGATGTGGAAATAAAATGCATTAGCAATTTAAACTCTTCTGCTTTCTGTTTTCAGAGGGATTTCAATCTTGGATGTGGAAAGGGCTGACGTTTCTGTTGCCCTTCCTCTTTTTTGGTCATGTGAGTATACAGTCTTGGACACTGAGATGATTCACAACTGAGCTTAAGCTTAACAAATTATGCTTTGTCATGGCTGGATAAAAAAATCTGATGGAAAATGCTGATGTCATTCTAGACTTAGGCACAATTTGGGACAATGTTTAGGATGATGGTTATCTGAATAACAGCTTAAGCTTTAGCGTGTCTGTGTTTGTACAGCTGCAAATCAATTCATTCACTTTTTACAAGACAAATCCTGAAGTCCTCGTGTTTTGTCTTGTAGTTCTGGCAGCTCTTCAATAGCCTCTCTCTCTTCCGAATGGCGCAGCTCCCAGACTGTAAAGAATGGCAGGTCAGTACTCACCTATTCTCATTTTATACCTGCTTTTATAAGTGCTTATAAAAGCAGATTTGCGAGGCATTCATCCATCATCTAAACTGCATGAACTGATTTTATGTTATTATCGACATGGCATGTTATAATTTAGTCGAAGATGCCTACTATAAATGAGCTTCTTCTTCACCTGTTCCACATTCATAAAATAAGAAAAATGATGATGAATTAAATATTTTGTGCTTACTCATGTATTCATCTCTTAATGCCAGGTCATGGTGTGTGGTCTCTGCTTCCTCATTTTGTTCATGGGAAACTTCTTCACCACTGTTGCTGTGGTCCGTCACAAGGTCAAGAGCAGGAATCAGAAAACTAAGAGTCTGTGATACATGCTGTAATAGGAAAAACATGTCTACAAATGCGGTCTCCGTATGTAAAGCTCACATTGTCATTATTGCTTTCATTAACATTATCTGCGAATACGTTGTGTCTTATCAATACTTATTAAAGGTCAATTATGCTCCACAATGTCCTTTACTTTGCATAGTTAGTCAAATCACTCTCATAGCAAAAGCCAAACCAATAAAGCATTTATTCCACCCACATGTGTCTGAATATGTTTGATTGCAGCTTTTTGTTCTCTTTCCTGCCTAGATATGGTTCATTTAAAATTGGGCATGTTAAAGATGAGTTACCGTAGAGGGTTTTAAAAAAGTACATCTTATTCTATCTCATTAGGTTTCATTTGCCTTTTCTTCTCCCTGTGTTGTAATACAACATATTTCTTGATAAAGTAATTAAAATAAGCTCCATCTCCGCCTGCTACAACTTAAAAAAATATATAATAAAATCACCAATGATAAATATAACACTAACTGACTGGCAGTGGTTTGAAAAATATTTAAATTATTTTGTAAATGTAAGTAGCCCTGCACAGTGTATTGTCTACCAAAGCAAATGTGTGGAAACCTACAATATACCTTATTCAGATTCAGATTTTGGGGTTCGTGTTCACAACATTTGCATGCACTTTTAAATGCATGACTTTAATATAAAATGTATTGTACTTTTATTTAAGGAAATAATATGAATAGGCTAGTTAATAGCCTAATTTGCGCATGTATGCAGGCGGGATACTCACTGGTTGTTGGAGTATTTAACCAGTGTCCTTGGCATTGTTAACAACAACAACCTTTAAATTGAGGAGGATACTTTTGATACTTTTCCAGTCTGAGGTGCCTGGTTGGATTATATAACCCTGACCCTTACCCTGCTGCACCTCGACTGTCATTTATTTTAGCACGTAATGTTGGATGTTAGGTAATGTCGATGTGGACTGACCCAAATTGAAACACGTGTTCGCTGAAATAAAAATAAATAAACAAGCTAATTTACAACAGATAGTTTATACAGAAACATATATTAAAAATGTAAATGAGAATATCTTTTCGACACATCAAACTATCTCGTAATTATATGTATATGGAGTTTAAAGTGCAAGAGTCCACCCCCGCTGCCAGAGTGGAGTTGGTTTGATCCTACAACGCGTAAAGTTTCCTTCCGTGAGCCTGACACAAAGAGGGGAGCGAAGGTAAGCACATCACCAAATGCACATTTTACACTGTATTACATCGACCTGTAGTCTGTGGCAGTCTACGAGAAGTACACGTCAGCGATAATAGATTGGTACTGAAAATAGAAATCGATCATATAGCTAATATTTGTCAGTTAAACATTGGCTAAAGTGTAGTGCTGACTTCGGTGTGATAGGCAAACTGTGGCTAACTTCTGTGAAGCATGTCGTTTCTTTGGCATGTATAGGTTAAAATACGAGGGCTTTACATATCAAATACAAAGGTTCTGTCCCTAAATGAAGCTGTGTTTTGTCTGTATTTTATTATGTACAGTATGTGTTTCTATTCGCGATCCAGTGAATAGCCGGGGCCCTGAGACCTCTCCTACTGTCTGTCTTCTTGGTTACTTCTCGTATTATTTAACCGCTAGCGTTACCGGTATTTGCTAAATGGGGTAACATCAGATTTTGCGCCATTAACATACATCAAACCTGTTTCTAACGTTACACTTGTAAGTTTAAAACACGCTGACGGAAACCGCTGCCACAACTTTGAGAGTTACCTAACTGTTTGCTTTAATCCGAAGAGGTGAACTGTCAGAATGAACTCTCGTAAACCTGGTCCATATCCAGTGGTGTAAAGTAGTGCTGTGAAGTAAATAAGTAGATTTACCCAAGTACTATACTTAAGTACAATTTGAGATACTTGTACTTTACTTTACTATTTCAATTTCTTACTACTACTGCCCCACTACAATTCACAACAAAGTAATTAAAACTAGCTGCACCTTTACCAGCTTGATGCATCAATAATTATAATCAAAACATATCATTATTATGAAGTGGGGCAATCTGCATAATGATTACTTTTACTTTTGGTACTTTAAGTATATATTGATGCTAATACTTCAACTTAAATAACCTTTTGATTGCAGGACGTTTACTTGATCTGAGTACTTTTCCACCTCTGTCCATGTCTGATTTCATTGATCATTCAACGCCCCCGGTGGAAAACTATTAAAGCTTCTTTCACTTGGATTTATTGGTGACTAACCAAAGTCTCACATGATTTTGACCACAGCATATCTTGTATCTGTCATACTGTATAGTGAGTGATTCTTCCCGAGGGGCCATGGCTAAAGAAATACAGGGGCACCAGCACAAAGATAGTTTTATAATATTTAGGGCAGCGCACTTTCGAGTGAATTAATCACATTTTATAAATGTAACAGCCACCCTTAGTGCAGTGCATCTTGTTTTTAACTGAAAGAGTGACCTTGCATGACAGCTCAGTTCTTGCACATCATGCAGATGTTTACATCGGGTCTTACAATATCGTTACATCATAATGTTAGGAATTGTGTTTTAAAGTCGGACATTTGACTTTCCTGCATCGAGACATACGTTTTCAAAGCCCCTTATGCACAGTAATGTGTGTGTTTGTCTAGATTGTGGCTTTCCCTGTTTGAATAGGGAAACTGGTTTTCCTCATCTAGAATAATCACTTTTTTAACGGACTGATTACAAAGTTAGGTGTGGTCCAAACTCTGTCTTGCAGCACCAATGCTGTAAAGTAGGAGAAGAACACCTGAAATTGTTGTATTTTTTGGTCAGTCTTTTAACCAACATATATTGTGTATCATATTTAGCTAAAACAAACTGGGATTAGATGTTTTAACCATATTGCATAGCCTTAATGACACAGGATAAAGTTGAAAACAGGAGCTCTGGTGTTTCTCGGTTTGTCTGCTAATGAACCCAGCTGGGAGTTCACTGAAAAGGTTAGTTGGCATGGACACAATTGTGCAACAGTTCACACTGATACTGTGTGGTTGATGTTTGAGGCTTTATATATACAGTCTATGGTTTGAGGTCATTACGTTATCTTTTGAATGACCAGACTTAAACTATTAATATTGCAACAATACTTGTTCTATCCTCATTGATAACTATTTACGGTACTGTAAAGCAGCTGGGAACGCTTCCTTTGCTAAGCATTGCCACAGACTGTGATTGGTTTTAAAGAAATTCAAACAAGCCAGTGTGTTTTTTCCCCATTTCTAATGATAACGGGTGAATCAAGACCTTTATGCAGTGCTGATACTCGGCTCTGCAGATATGTCTGGCTATGATAGACTACTTTTATTATAGAGAATGTTTCGCTTTGCGATTTGATAATTGCATTATTTCAAATCGCGATTGTCAGTGAGTCAGAAGTCCAATTGTGAGAAGTTAGGGCTCCTGTTGAGTGCGTGTGCTGTTTCATTCAAATGGTTTGCTAGTTGGGGACAAGCCATTCAGATCTCATTGTTTTCACTCCTTGAACCACATGGAAACTTGAGAGCTCAGGGCACGTTGTTCTTCCAGTGTGAAAAAAGCTGCCGTTGTTAAAGTACAATAAGACATTCCTCATATTTCTGAATCAGTGGGTCTTTACGTCGTACTAGTTGGAGCCAATTGTCTAATAATGCTTGCAAAAAAGCCATCATTGTATGGCATGACATGTGTAATACTGCTCGCTCACATGTGTTTGCAATCATGTTGTTCTGTGCAGCATTTTAACCCAATTATTGCCAGACTCCAGTTTTGTTGAGTTGGAATGTTTTAGGCTACAGAACTGACACTCATTATAAAATGCAGATTCAATAAAAGGTCAATTTAAAAAAAAAAGAAAAAGGTCTTCAAGCTGCTTATTTATTTAAAAAAATGATGGTTAATGATACACATTTGAATATCTTTTTCTGCAGTAAGTAATTGTATAACTGTTTGGTACTATTTACTTTTTGTATTGACTATACTTGTTCTAACACCGTTTTTCTTTGCCTATATGCAGCGTGTCAACATGGCAGACATGGACGCTGATACTGCTGCTCACACCGAGCCTTCGGTGGAGGAAGAGGAGCCTTTTTTCAGCAACCTGGACCTCCTCCTCTTCTCCCTGATTGTTGGTATTGTTGTTTATTGGTACATGTCCCGCAAGAAGCCTGAGCCCATCCCCGAATTCAAGAAGCTCGACACACCGTGAGTACCCATCACAATATATATAACAGATTTCTTTATTTTCTTAAAGAGTTTGTGGTATGAGTGTTTCTTTATTTGTATTTGGATCTGACTACAACTTTAAAGTGGACCTATCATGCTATATTATAATAATATAGTGTAGGACCATACCTATATAAGGCATATTTATCCTTTTTTTTTTTCAAAATACCAAACAGATCATGCATTTTAGCCATGCCTCATTTCGCTCAATTTGACATTTTTTAGATCTGTTTTAGCAAGGGTTGATTCTGTGAGCAACAGCACCATCTAGAGGCCTGGCATATGTACTACAGCGTCTCCAGCGCTTTCGAACGCAATGCCGTGGTTGTCTCCTCCTGATTGGTGGAGTTGGCCCAATAGCCGTAGCGCCACTGTCCTGACGTCAGGAAAGTGTTCAAATCTGGATCAGTTTGTATCAGATCCGTTGCAGCCCCTTTTTTTAGAGATTTGGGTATGGAGGAAAATAGAGAGGGTTGTGTTTTCTGACACTTGGTGAGTTCCCTGGAACACCGGGGGCACATATTCATGTATAAAAGACGTACAAAAGTGCATTTTGCATGATAGGTCCCCTTTAAGATAAATAAATAAATAAGGATGCTTCTTATTCTTATGCTTGACAATCACCTTCCCTGAATTTGACTCAGGTGTAACTAAAGTCTGATTTAAGGGTTGTTTATATTTCACATCATTAATCAGAAGTAACTAAAATAAATGTAGTGGAGTAAAAATACCAGGTTAACCTCTGAATTGTAGTGGAGTAGAACAAAGTAGTATGCTGCTGTAACAAAAACATTTCCCAACTTGGGATCAATAAAGTATATCTTATCTTATCTTAAGATGATCGATGGCTACTGCCATATTTGCAAAGTGTGCCTCTGAACCTTGACAAGTGCATGTTTCAGGCTTATCAATGAACAACAGGAGGGGTCACAGACATAAGACCAGCTGTTAAAGCTCTTCTGACCTTAGCTGTCATGTGGATATATTAATTCACCCATTTATTAATTATATGTTTTAAATTTGATAACACCAATGTCTTTCGTATCCTCTAAACCTCCAGGGTGTTCACAGTTTAATACTGGCAACTTCTAATTGTGGGAAATACGAAAACGTCTTTTAAAACTACAATTCCCAGTAGAGACGTGCCATAGAACATGTTGCGAAACACACAATAGCCAGCATGTGTAGTTCTGGGGGGGAGGGCTGGGCTGGACCCGTCCAAGTCCAGTTTTGGATAGTCTGTCGTGGTTCCATTCCATTTCAAAGAGCTGTTTGACGCTCGGCGTAACCTTGTCGCACTGCCACTCCAACATCCAATCACAGAGCTTGAGGACTAATCACGGGGTTTGTAAAGCAAGGCGGATGTTGTAGTCCCAAACGATAGCTGGGGATTCTGGGTAGTGTAGTGTCTTCGGAAACTCTGTAGTGTCTAAACTCCGAAAAAACTATTTGTTTCTCCGAATCGAAGGTTAAAAACACAAAAGCATTGTACACAATTTAAACCAATCAATGTTGTGTAATTAACAAGGATAAACTGATGTTTTTTAGTGGATGAGTAATGCAGATATCACTGTGTAATCATTTGACAGTGAGGGGAATACTTCTGGTTTTATTATGAAAACTTCGAGACCGGAAAAACTGTTTTCACCCTGTGAGGGTTGACGCTAACTTGACATGGAAGCTGCCGCTATACACGCTCTCCTGGCGAGACCTCAAATCATCTTCGTAATATCTATCAAAACTATAAATCCTACACATCCACTGGACGTAGATTACAAAAGTACAATATACACTTCTCGCTAGAAATCTAATCAAAAAGCATTTTAATGGCTAAACTATTCCACAATTTAGGATTTTCCAGAGAGTGTTATTTGTGAATAAACGACCCTCCGGAGCGTTTGCAATCAACGGGAGCATGTTGTTTCTTACACGACCACTAGAGGTGCTACACTTTAAAACGTGACTCTGGGTCGTATTAAGCTGCTGAACAATCAACCTATTTGGTCGTTTTTTGTAGGAGGACAGGCTGGTTTTTTCTTCTGACATGAGAAGGCGTATTTACCTCAACCAATCTGATGGAAGCAAATGTGATTACATTTCTTTCTTTTTTTCTTTTGTACATTGGTTTTAAATGTGTTCCTGGAGAGTGAAATATAACAATTATACAAGATGATTGCAAACTGCTTGAATATTGCGACAGGCCTTTGAGTCATTACTTATGATGGAGGCTTGGCAACATTTCAGAGGACTCCCCTTCCACTGTTTAAGTTCCTCCCCACCCACAACACAATTTCTTTGTTAACCATAGTGAAGCCAGCCGCAGCAGCAGCCTCACTTGCTATGTAGCTGAGATGGTGCGTGGTTATTTGAATGGAGACAGTGTTGGAGGTTGAGCAGGGGAGATCCTGACCATTTGTATGATAGCAGGAGATTGGCTTGAAAGTGGGAAAGACCCCTGTAGCGCACGTTTTGCTTTGGAAAGTGTCTGCATCTGTGGAGGGCTAGAATACAGGAAGGGAACATAAGAGCAGTTCTCCCCTCCCCTTAAAGGGAGCAGTGATTACCTAACTGTTATGAAGGGGGCGTAGTCTTCCATGTCTTCCTGTGCTTTTGTTTTTGGCCCTGAAACCATTTTGAAAGTTCCCTGGAGAGCAAAATGGGAAGGCAAGCCAAGCTGCTTTTGTGAGTCCTCTCCAAAGGTGGAAAGTTGAGGCAAAAGACAAGCAACCCTTTCTTTACCCTCAGTTACTTTTTTTCATTCTTTCCCCACTCCCCTGTTTTTCTTTTTAGTGTGTGTGGGCTGAGCTGCTCTGCCATTGGAGAAAGGCCATGTCACAAATGGAATCCTTTTATGATAAATGAGGTTACTATAGCAATGACATTCCCCTCTCTCCTCCAGTGAGATGGGGGCGGGGGATACTTCAGTAAAAAAAAAACTACCATTCACAGCTCTTTCCCACCTCCTTCAGTGATCCACTGAGGAGTTGCTTCGATAACTAGCTCAAGCTCAGAATGGATCTTGTAGACCTCTTCGTTCCCAACACCTTTCAGACTGCAGAGGAAAAGGGGCGGGGATGAGAAGGAAGGCATTTTCAGTTTGAGAATGCTTCAGTGTGTGTTTGTGTGAGTCAAAAGTGTGGGTCCGCAGCTCTGCTTCATTTTATGGGAAAGTCAGTTTCCCACCATTGTGTCCTCAGCGGTTGCCAGACACTGACAGGGCTGGTAGGCTGTGTGTGTGTGTGTGTGTGTGTGTGTGTTAGTGGAGAACAGACGCTGCTGGTTTCAGAGAGCAGCACAGGAAGAGGCAGAGTTCAGATCGTGTTGGAGGTGAAGGAAGGCAGCTCTTCCAGAACTGTTCGACTGCCTTTCTGACCTGGTTTTATTTTTCCATTCTGTGGTTGTGGAGTGTTGACGTCCTGCTTTTGATTTTGAGCGTGGCGGTTCCCGGCGTGGTCTAGCCAGAGCTGCTATTGGCAGTGGCTGCATGCCATGGGCTGTGTCTTCTCCCTGCCAGAGGACAGGAGAGATGCTGCTGAGAGGTCAGTAAAGTGTTTGATTTATTGCACCTTCTAAGGCACATTTGGAGTGGTTTTGTTTTTACAATACTTGCTTGAATTTCTCCTAATGATTTGACATTAGCTACTGTTTCATTTGACTGTTTAGTTTGACAGGACAGTTCACACGTGGGCTGGTATGTTTTTCATTGAAGACTTGTAAGCAACTTGTAATAGTTCCAATTGTGGCCATTTTCTAGAGCTTCAACAGTTACTTGATTCCTCAATTAGTTGAATCACAACCAAAAGATTTCATGTAGATGGCAGACATTATGTTTTCAGTTCTTTAAATATGGAGACTCCCTGCTTTATCTCTGTTTTGTTACCAATAAACTGAATATGTGGTTTTAAAACAGAAAAAAACAGGCATGTAGTGACATCAACTTGGACATCTATGAAACTGAGTTGGACATTTTTCACTATTTCCTGTTATTTAATAGATTAATCTAAAATATTATCAGCAGATGATGAAAATAACCGTTAAGCTGTACATGTTTCCAAATGTTGCTCGACACAGAGTGTAACTCCCTTGTTCCAGTAGTGTGTAAAAGCTGGTGAAATGTTTGACTGCAAATACAATTTGATTAATTTAATTTGATTATGACCCCTCCCCCCCTTTTCACAACACTATTAAGTATGTTACCATCTTAGCGACCATTGTGTTGCACATTTAAAAAACGTTTTCTTTTGGTTTTTAGCTATAGGTCAGATTACAAAATGAAAACCATATCATTACAGCCTTACCTCCAAGTTTTAACGTGTTGCAGATTAAGACTGAAATGATTCAGTGTGCCTATTTAAAAGGTTTCATTTCTGATTGACTGGAAAGTTACTTCTCTGACATTATAAACAGATGATAAGCTCTGAACTATTTGGACTAAATTGGAAATTGTTCAAACAATGACTGAACGCCAGCATGCATGAGGTTGTTTTTATGTGGGACTCGAGGCATTGCAGGAAGGAAAAGGACACGTGTTTGTTATCAGAGTCAAACCGGCAGTTTAAGCAAATTATTTGTTCCTGATCTAAAACCATTATTTTGTTTGTTGACTTGAAAACATTTTACTCAATTTCAGGCTCAGCTAGTAGTTGCACAAATGTAATGATCTGTTGTCAACAATGATTTGTTTCATTTTGGTTTTTTAAGACTTTGTAGTCTCCCAAAAAACTAATGCTATCCAGCTTTTTTTATTGAATGGGGTGGGGAAGATAAAAACACAATTTCTGAACAGGAACTGTTTCATGATTTTATTGATCCATCATCACGAAATGACTTTGAGCTAATTAAATGAATAGCAATTGTATTTACAGTTATACAGAATAAATCAACGGGATACATTTTGTTTTATGTTTAATTTACAACCTGCTTAGGATACTTTCGTGGTTGTTGCCACAGCATACAGAACTAATGATTCTGTAATCTCATCTCTTGATTTTATAATGATGCACAGAAAATCCTCCCCCGCTGAGTGCCTGTGAGGCCGCAGACGGTCAAAGGCTTGTTTCAAATTTGATCAGGAATTTACACTTTGCTTCAGGGTTCAATCAGTTTTAACCACAGGGGCCCATTTTTATGGCATGTCGGGCATCTGTCCAACATGCCTGCCCTCTGCACACGGCTGTTCAGTGGATAGGTTCTGTAAATTGTTTGACTTAATGTGTGTTAAAGGTCAAATGTAGCAAATGAAACTGCTTTTATGGCTATCCTACTGCTTTGTTGCTTTTGGAGATGGTAAATCTGAAAACAAATTCATCTGGCATACTTGTAGTTATGTGTAGCGGGCAGAATTGCAGCTGTCTACTTAAACCTTTGATGCTGAATGAAGCGGCGTTGCTCTTTTATTTGGCTTGATAATAGATTTAGCTTCCTCTCTCCCTCTCTTATTTGCACCGTGTTTGCAGATGTTGTTTTGATCTGTTCTCGTCCATTAATTACCTGAATGAATCTTATTCAAGATTTTGAATTACCATAAGGTGTTACCTGTAGTTAATATACGTCAGCCGCTTTGTAAGCTGTATGCTTAGTACATGATATTCATACATTTAGTGTGACTAATGCTCGCATGGCTGCTGAGTCACTGCTGAGTCACTGCTCTGTTATTCCTTGTTATTGTAAGAATAACATGAATAATGAACAGACAAATTACCCACATTGCCTAAGAGCTGGGGCTAAGAATTTACTGCCAATTATTTAAATCGTTACTTGCCTAACTTGCCTAACTTGCCAGTATGGCCAAATAATTACATATGACAATGTGGGAAAGGAATGAACGAATGCATGCGTTAATCATTGATGGAGTACCCTTTGTATTACCCTTACTTTCCTCTCTGAACCTAAAGTGCTCCAATGTTTACTATTTGTTTGAAAGTACACTCTGCGAAGAAAAAAAAAGAGCACAACCACAACACAGAACCTGCTGTCCCTCAAATGTTTGGACTGATGGTCATTCTTTAACAGACTGACACTAGGTAACAGTTAAATGTACATTTTAAATGACTTGTATTGCTGTTTGTTTACACGAATGATGTTAGTAAACAAAGACGGGCCTATATTTACACTTGTGATCTTGTGAGATCATTCAAAAGTCACATTCTTCAGTGTTTTGTAAATTCAAATTCAATTGATTAATATTATAGAGTACTGTATTGCTGTTCTGGCCAAAGGGAGGATGATCTTAAGTGTTTTATGAGGAAAGGTCATTGGTTAATACTTACTTTTTTATCGCAGTATCATGGTTAAAAACAGGTTGTGTTCAATTATATAACATTATGACAATTCAAACTTATTTCTTCCCAGAGCACCCGCCGCAAGAGAGACAAGTTTCATCGAGAAAATGAAGAAAACCGTGAGTGATTTTCCTGAATGTTTCCCATCATTTCTGCTTTAAAAGAAACCCTTAGGACCTGGAGATGTTCAATGTTGAACAGTGTTTGTGTTTAGTTATATTTTGAATTGTAGCGTATCACTACATTTTTCCTCCTTTTCTTCGATGGATTGATGGGCTGAATAATATGATGAGGATAATGGCTTTTCATTTTAAAAACACTGCTTTGACTTCCCTCTTTTTTCAAGCCAGCCTTGAGAAAATACTTTGCTTTTGAATCATGTGGTTTGCTGCAAGTAGTTTAAATACCATAATGGTGGCAGAAAAGAATTTTGGTTCAGAGTGCCATTTAATTTAGTCTCTGTTTCTCTTTTGTTATGAATCATCATGGCAACACTGTCGACAGGGATAAAAATATGTCAGATTTCAACAATGCATGCAGATGGAGCTGTCTGTGTTCAAATAAGCTTCATGTTAGAGAAGTTATTCTTGTTTAGTTTGGACTGAAAATGAAGTTATGTGAAGTTATTTATTCATATGTTGCACTTTTTTTCTTCCTGTCACATATAGAAGTACTCTAGTTAGCAAAGCAGCACTTCAGGATTTGTGGGAAAATGCTTTTTAGAATATATTTTAGGTAAATCCCAAAATGTATACAGCTAAGACGACAGACAGGAAAGATGTGTCAGCTTTATACAATAGTCGTGGGTGAAAGCTAATTTATGCCCCGAGTTCATGCTTTTCTGTCGATGTGTAACCAGGGAAAGAACATCATCGTGTTCTACGGCTCCCAGACGGGCACAGGAGAGGAATTTGCAAACAGACTGTCGAAAGACGCTCAGCGCTACGGCATGAAAGGAATGGCTGCCGATCCAGAGGAGTATGAAATGGTAATCAGAGAAACAACATACAAACCTAAAATTACCAAAAATCTTACTTGATCATTATATCTGCAAGATCATTATGTGTAATTGTCACTGCAGTTCTGAAGAAGTCAGTACAAGCCTAATTGGTTATAAACTCATTCTTCTGAATTGTCCTGACAGGAGATTTTATTCATTTAGATGATGATATGTTACACATCCAGTTGCAGATGGATCTTAACAGAGCCACATAACGTTGTATAGTATGTGCCAGATAATATGATCTCTTCTAACTATAAATTAACTCTGCTGAAATATAACATGTCCAGCGCTCAGATCATAATGCGTAAACTATTTTAAATAACTTGCAAGTTTACTGACAGTACAACTCTTCACATAGCCTTTCAGAAATGTAATGCAATAATAATAATAATAATAATAATAATACGTTTGTTTATTTATTATGGCACCTTTCACAGAAATAGATTTCACAAAGTGCTTCACAAGTAAGAACAAAAGTTCAAATGAAGACCACAGGAACATGAATACAATAACCACATGAGGCATAATTTAAGGTCAACATAAAAACAAAACACAGACCATGTGGAGTCCTGACAGGAACAGACATAATAACAGAACACATCACACACATTTCAAATGGAAACAAAGTTCCCTAAAATGATGAGCCCTTCAGTGCTCCCTGTTTCTGATTGTGATGTCTCTTATTCCAGGCGGAGCTGGCCCGTCTCTCTGAGATTGAAAACTCCCTCGCCATATTTTGCATGGCCACCTACGGCGAAGGAGACCCAACAGATAACGCCCAGGACTTCTACGACTGGCTGCAGGAAATTGATGATGAAGACCTCTCCGGACTAAACTACACAGTGAGTCGTTAATGATTACATCTTGTATTAAGCTTACAAGAACTGAGTGCTGGCTTAATTGTCATGAAAGGTCTAAACCAGGGGTGTCAAACTCAAGGCCCGGGGGCCAAATCCGGCCCGCGACTTCATTTTATGTGGCCCCACAAGAGCTTGCAAAGAATATAATATGTTTATTATACGGTTACATGCTACTTTACAGAAGCACGTTGCCCATAAACGACATGTCCCACAATGCATCTCAAATTTGACTTTTTCTCAGAATTTGACTTTTTGTCCAAATATGCCTTTTTTCTTAGAATTAGCCTTTTTCTCATAAATAGATTTTTTTTTCAAAATGTCACTTCTCTTTTTCAAAATGTCACAATCAATTTTTTTCCAGAATGTGGCTTTTCTTTTAAAATCATATTGTGACATTCTTACTGAAGAGACTTGCAATTATTTGCTCTAGACTTCTGCTTTCAGACGTAGTTAATTATGAAGTTATATTAATTAATGATATAGTCTTAAAGTTACAACCGGCCCTTTGAGTGCAACCATAATGCTGATGTGGCCCGTGATGAAATTGAGTTTGACACCCCTGGTCTAAACCATCTGCGACAGGCTTAATAAATCTATGTTATTGTTATCTTATCGCCATCTTGACTGTAACTGAGTGAAATTCATCTATTTTTTGGTTTGGAAAGGGAGCAATAATTTATTTATAACATGGAAATACATTATTTTGGTTAATACAATATTGGGAAACGATGAAAAAGTCCTAGAGCCGAATGTGCCAACCTCAAAACAAACATCCAAATAAAAAATATGAATGAACAGAAATGAAAGAGCAAGAGAAACAATTCATTCTCACATTTGAGGGACTGTTACACATTAATAGTTTAACAAAATAGTTGCTGATTAATGGTTTTATTGATCTACTAGCTGATTGTTGCAGCTGTGTAATCATGTATGATAAATGTATGTAATGTACCCAAACAACACCATTTTCAATGTGTATATTAAATGTATCATTTCTGTTTTGCTCTTTACAAAATGTGTTAAAATAATTACACATTTTCAAGTAAGATAAAGTTACTTGAAGTTTGAACGACTCGCTCATGGATGTGCCTCAGTCCGAAGAGGAACAAAATGAATATAAATAGATTTTTTTTCACTATTGCTGCTTCACAAACCCAATTCTATTTATTTTTCACGCTATGTCATTTTGCCTTGCGGTCTGATGTACCGCCCACAGGCTTCCCTAGCATGAGCTGCGTCGGTCTTTGTGTGCACCATGAAAGAAAGGCCTTTGTGTTGTCTAATCAGTGTGTGCGTGTGTGTCATTGTGTCAATGTTGGGGTGCAGAGCCTCTGACCCCATTTGAGTGAAAACTTGACTGTGGGAAATGTAGCTAAATTATTAGGCACAGTCGCGTCCTTCCGCCTGTTTTTCATCTATTGTCTCTAGGAGTGCCGTCACAATGTCATACTTTCCCTCCACAGTTAAACATTTGTACAGGTATTATGATATTATCGAGATATCTAGTAGAAAGCATTCTAAGTCAAATTCATGTTTTGTGGGAATGTAGAGAATGCTGGATTATTATCACATTTATACTTAACATAATATCAATATTAAAAAAAAAATCTGATATCACTGTTATCATTAATAATACTTATGTTTGTAGAATTGTTTATACTAATCGAGATGCATCAGTGTCTTCTAAGACATTTTTCAGTATGGCATGTTGTTTTTTTTTGTATTCTAGTAGAATAAATTACCCTACAATTAAACTGGATGTCACACTTAAACCAAACAGCAGTCAAACATCTACATTGGTTAATTATGACATTGTTTAAATTGTGAAGAACATCTTAAATGTACCCGGTTTCTGTCACGATTAATCGAAAGCCACTTAGTAATGATCTCTCTCTCTCTGTGTCTTGTTAAATCTTCAGGTATTTGCTTTGGGCAACAAGACATATGAACACTACAACGCAATGGGAAAATACGTTGACAAAAGGCTGGAAGAACTCGGGGCAAAGCGGATCTTTGACCTCGGTTTAGGGGACGATGATGGCAAGTAAGTGACCCGTTAATCCTCTGAGCCGAAAAGGAAATGATGACTAGACATTTCTCTCAGCATTGAGATGCTAAGTCAGCACAACAAGCTTGTGTGGACCACTATCAGTTTTCCTGTACAGTACATGATACGCAGTTTACACCTTATTTTTGCAAAGTTTCAAATCAACTTAACAAATGTATTCTCTGAAGAATTAACTTCTTTCATATTCATAACTGTGTGAAGCCACCCAGAGGCCAAACTGTCAACTTTAAAACAAATAGATTTCATTATTTAATAGATTTGAATTGACCCTAAAAATGTGAACGTTTACTTTTGCAAATTCATGCAAATATATATGGTTATTATTGTAATCTAACTTGTTGAACAAGGTTGGATTGAAATGTGTTTCTCTGCTGAGTGACCCTGTTTTCTATCTTTCAGTCTGGAAGAGGACTTTGTCTCCTGGAGAGAGCAGTTCTGGCCGTCTGTCTGCGAACACTTTGGAGTCGAAGCTTCAGGAGACGATTCAAGGTTATTTCACAGACAATTTCACCCTTTTTATTATTTATTATTTACATTGTTTGTCCCCATCGTTTTATATTCGCCTCATCTCCACCTAAACCCTTAATTTCCTATACTCACTCTTTACCCACTCTTCAGCATCTGAAAGCTGCTAACATTAAACAAATAATGACAGGGGAAAGCTTGCATTCACATTGTTCTTAGGTTAGTGATAATTAATATATTGTCTCTTCAGATGAAAGGTAGTTTCCACATCCTTTTAACTCTATTAAGATAGGACTGATATATTTCAGGTTGGCTGCGATTCCTTATCAAGAATTTTCACACAAATCTAATCTCAGATTAATGACACAAGGCGATCACCACAGAGTGATAACCAAATGTAACCTTTTGCACATAGGCTGAATTTAAAACAATACTCCACCAAAGTCTTGTTTGTTCATTACCTTGTTTAAGTTCATATCTTGAATAAGACTTGTTATGTAATGCTAAAACAGGTTATATCTTATTTATGATAATCATAATTCAATTATCGGATCTATGCATCATCCCCAAAAAAAAGTGTAATTTTTACATTATTTTTAATATAGTTTTCACTATGAATTGAACTCTGCTTTTACTATATGTGTGTATGCAGCGTCTGAGGAGGCTAACTTCTGATTCCCCCCCACAGCATACGGCAGTACGAGCTGAAGGAGCACACGGACCTCAACATGAACAAAGTCTACTCAGGAGAGATGGGCCGCCTTAAGAGCTTCGAGGTCCAAAAGCCGTGAGTACTTCAGCCGAGACTCTGCTCATGAAGTCCTACTCACATTTCACCCACTTACATTACCTATTGCAAAGTTTACCAAAGGTCACTTTCTAAAAATGACGCTTTCGCCCCCTAGTGGGACATTTGAAAACCTATTTTCACAGCCTTTAAAGGTCCCATGTCATGGCCATTTCTACTGATCATAATTCCATTGTTGAGGTCTACTAAAATACATTTAAATTGTGCAATTTTCCAAACTCACATTGGTTTCTCATACAGCATCTCTGTATAGTATGTGTATTCACTCTCTGTCCTAAACGGCTTGTTGGAGCTCCTGCCCCCCCCCTCCCTGTGAGCCCAGTGGCCGTCTGCGAGACACCGCGAAACTCAGCCTGGGCACACACACACACCCGCAGCCTGGCTGGGAGTTTGTGTGTGTGCCCAGGCTGAGTTCCGCGGTGTCTCGCTGACCCCACACCAGTGAGCCAGCTCACAGTGTCCCGCTCCTCGCTGCAGCGAGCCTCGCAACGTCCCGCCGAGTGTGTGTGTGTGTGTGTGAGGAAGTCCGCGGATTGGTCCAAACGTAACGGCACTATACCCGAAATACGTCACGATACCCAATAAGTAAACAATGAAAAATGAGAAATCTCCAACGAGGCGTTCTGGGGCAGCATAGACAGGCCTTTTCTGTGTTAGTGTTTTACTCGCTACAGGGTGTACTTTGAGGGTTTGTGACTCTGCAGACCGTTTACATGCATAAAAAGCTACACAACACACAAGGGGACGGGTAATAACCAGAAAAGCATGACATGGGACCTTTAAACAATATTTAATTCATAAGAGTAATGGATCTTTTTAGTATTTTATTAATATATTTGATATCTCTTTTGTGATATTTTAAGTCTTGCTGTTTTATTTACAGGCCCTATGACTCGAAAAACCCTTTCCTGGCCCCAGTTACTGTCAACCGCAAACTCAACAAAGCCGGAGATAGACATCTTATGCATGTGGAACTGGACATAACGGGATCCAAGATCAGGTGAGACTGGTTAGATGTATCTATAATTAAATGCTTGAAAATGCTTTTTCATATCCCTATGATGAGATGATTAATGTTGAGGCTTTATGATCACAGGTCAAAGTCTAATTGTATCACATATGTGCTTTCAGATACGACTCTGGAGACCACGTTGCTGTTTTCCCCACAAATGACTCTGCAATGGTGAACAAGTTGGGACACATCCTTGGAGTGGACCTTGATGTGGTTATCTCTCTCAACAACCTTGATGGTATGGCATTGAAAGCCCGAAGCACGTTGACTTTACTAGCTCGTCCCTGAAACACTGTCACGAAAACCTCCCTTGATATCTAGACTAGCAGTATCACCACACTTAATGCTGATGAATTGTATATTGTTATATTACTGCTAGTGAATGTAATTGCTGTAATATAAGGTGCTGCCTTTTGTTACCAATTATAAGATTCTAGCCCTCATGAAGGTCATCAGATCTGCTTTGTGTGGCATAAGTGAAGAAGCAGCTCCTGTTCAGTTTGAAACAACATTATTGAAAAGGACTAAATAATGAAAGGTTATTACACAATATAATTAATGTTGCCATTCAAGCAATGTTTTAAGTTCCTCAGTCTGCAAGGATATATTAGTTCTGACTCGTATTTCATAACATCGCAAATCTTTTGTTTGACCAAATGTACTCAAGTTTTTTAGCAGGTGTTTTTCATCGAAATTAAACCTGCCCGGACGATTTCCAATTTGATGAGTCAATAGTAGAGTCATGCAGTAATCATAATAATGAGTTAGGGCACTATCACCTGTCATAACAGCTCTGTAATCTGTCATGGCGACATAAAAAAAATGTCATTTACAAAATATAGAGATAAGCTTATGTGACTCGAACACTGAGGTTAACTTTGTGAACATATGTGTATTTTTTGACCTCCCATGAAATACGAGACTATTTAAAGCCTGCTTTTAATAAACATTTATTGCAATAAATAACTAGGTAAACTGAATGTAATGGTAATTAAATAAATTACAAGGTCTATTAAAGTAGAAAGCATTCTCATCACAGATAGAGCAGTAAGTTGTTGGTGTTATGTTCAAATTCAAGTGTTGGCTATAAAAAACATCTTGAGACGATTCTAGATACAAAAAAATGCATCTCTTTATTTATTTTCCAGAGGAGTCCAACAAGAAGCACCCCTTCCCCTGCCCCACCAGCTACCGCACCGCCCTCACTCACTACCTTGACATCTCGCAGCCCCCCCGCACCAACGTCCTCTACGAGCTGGCCCAGTACGCCTCGGACCCCAAAGACCAGGAGAATATGCGCAGGATGTCCTCCTCCTCGCCTGAGGGCAAGGTCAGTGCCAGGTGGTGAAGAGTTGTTGGTGTTGGTGTAATTCTGTGGTTCATGTCAACATAGTACCTAGTACCTAGTCTTTTTTGTGCGGCTGCTCCGAGCACTTTGAATATAAGAGTAGTTCAACTTTTAAGAAAAGGCCGGTGACGTAACTGGTAATGAAAGGAGAAGCTTGTTTTTGACCATGTCTTTCAGGTGGAAAATATATTTAAAAAAGGCCAAAAGCCCTTTTGTAAAAGCAAGACGTTGGTTAGTGTGTATCCGGTTGATGTTCAACTTCCAACAATGTCAAACAAATATATAGCAGCACAAATGGAAAATAAAATCCAAGGGGGCGAAGTACGTCGGTCAACAGCAATGATATGTGGTCGAGATCTGTCAACATAAACAATAAGAAACCGCTGGGAAATAGTTTAATTTGTTTTTAATGAAATGCTGGGTTGAGACTCTTCACACCGCCTTGCCATAAACAGGCTCTAATGCCGCAGTTCCACTACACGGTCGGCCTCGGCCACGCTCGGTACGGCTCGGTACGGCTTGGCCGCGTTGGGCCGACTCACTTCATGCTGCGCTTCCATTACAGTTTAGGAACTGGGGTAGTTACTATAATAACGCAGTGTAGGCGGAGCCGTGACGTCATCTTCAATGAGAACCCCAGAAAAACAACATCAGCCGTTAGCTGTTAGCACTCAGAGCTCACAGCTCCTTATATATGTTCAGAAACTCGACAAAAGTTAAACAAGTACACACCACAGACTGCCTGTGTCATGGTGAATACAGTCGCTGCTTTATTTATGTCTGTATAGGCCGTTGTTGTGAGTGTGGACGGTCGGAGCATATACTGTGTTAGCTTAGCCAATCTCCATCTAGAAAAACACGAATTTTAAAAGGTTTTTCGCCTGCCGTCTGTCTGCAGACTTGTCAAAGCATTAATTCATGGTTTTTACTAACCGGTATCAGTATGTTGTTACTTCGGCATCATTTTGAAACGTGTATTACAATTAAATCACGGTCAAATATGTCCATCTTGTTGTAGTTGTAGCCCTCTTGCCAGCGCTCCTCTCTCTAGTTTAGCATACTCAGCCCGACTCAGCCCTGTTTGTTGGCCCCGATAGAACCACAATTTTGTCGGGCCAGAAAAGAGGTGAAAAAGTGGCCCCGGGCCGGGCCGGGCCGTAACTAGGCCTAGTGGAAGCGCAACCAAAAACGGGTACGGCACGACACGGCACGCTTAAAGCGAGCTCCGCGCTGTAGTGGAACTGCGCCATAAGTGGACACAGGCCCTAAGAGAAACTCTGTTGCATCTCATCCATGTCTGTGAGTTTGTCAACTCTCTCCACCTCTGATTCTTCATCCTATTGTGTTTGTGATGCTTCCCCTCTCCAGGCCCTTTACCACAGTTGGGTGCAGGGAGCCTGTAGGAACATCCTGGCCATCCTGGAGGACATGCCGTCTTTGAGGCCTCCCGTTGACCACCTGTGTGAGCTGCTGCCTCGTCTCCAGGCTCGCTACTATTCCATCGCATCTTCCTCAAAGGTACCTTCCTGTTCAGAACTGTTTAACACTTAATTACTGATATGGTTACCTGCAGCAACAATGCTGTTCATATCAGAGAATTACAGTAGGCAATGCAAGTTTCTTTACATAGCACATTTCAAAAGCAAGGTCATTCGGTGTGCGTTATATGCATTAAGATATAATAAAAGAGGTGACATACTATAAATACATTTAGAAACAGTCATTAAAGAAGCCTGGACAATACGAAACTAGACAAGCTAAACTAGAATAAGACAGAAATAAAAAAACAGAAGACATGTTACAGACAAATGACAAATATGAATAGTTGAATTTAATAGAAGGCAGTGGCAAATAGCAAAGTCTTCAGTCTTAAATATAAAAGTAGTGAGAGTTGCAGCAGACCTGCAGGTTTCTGGTAGTTTGTTCAAGATAAATGGAGCACAATAACTGAACGCTGCTTCAACTTGTTTAGTTTTGACTCTGGGGACAGATGGCATACTGATTCAAGATGACCTGAGAGTTACGAAGAATGATGTAGCAGAATATCAGAACAGTTTGTTCGCCCCCTGAACCATTCATTGCTTTAAAGTAGAGGGCTGTTGGTAACTCTCTCCTGTTCTGCAGGTTCACCCTGACCGCATCAGCATCTGTGCGGTGGTGGTGGAGTACGAGACCCCGACGGGCCGCACTAACAAGGGAGTCGCCACCAACTGGCTGAAGAACAAACTGGTCACCGACAACGGACACAAGTCCACTGTTCCCATGTTCATCCGCAAGTCTCAGTTCCGCCTTCCCTTCAAAACAACCAACCCCGTGATCATGATCGGCCCTGGGACAGGCATCGCTCCCTTCATGGGATTCATCCAGGAGAGAGGCTGGCTCAAAGAACAAGGTGTTTATAGATACGTTCGACGAAGAAGGAACCCAGTAAATTACACAGATTTAATCAAATGTGTGTGTACACCACACTGCCCACAGCAAATATCTTTTTTTAAAGATTGAAGGGTTAAAGGTGGGGTAGGTAAGTTTGAGAAACCGGCTCGAGATACACTTTTTGTTATATTCCATGGAATGCTCTTAACATCCCGATAGCAATGAATATCTTAAGTGCTTTGACAAAAAATCATCTGTGGAAGCCGTAATACTGTAAAAAGTACGACCAATCATTTTAGCCGGCCCGGCTAAAATAACTGGATGGCCTACCTGCCTGTCAGCCTTCCATCTGTGCACAAACTTATCTCGTGCCCTCATTGGTCATGTGCGCGTTCGTGTGTGTTGGAGGAGGGGCTCTGTAAGGAAGTGGCAGATTTTCTCCGGTTGTGTATTTTCAAATTCCAGCGCACTCGAGCCGGTTTCTCAAACTTACCTACCCTACCTTTAATGGGTACGGGCAGTCAGTGCTTTAATGAACTTAGTTCAGTTATTAGCCTGTTTCCTGGTACTCTGAAGACAGACCTTTTTGTTAGTTGAGTAGGAATTGTAAATTGTAAAACAAACTCGATCAGTTAAACTTTTTTTTTAAACGTATTAGAGGAGCTGAATGAAATATCTGAATCTGAAAAATAACCATTGTTTTTTTGTTTCCTTTTAGGAAAGGAGGTTGGAGAAACTGTGTTGTATTTCGGCTGCAGATATAAGAACGAGGATTATATCTACCAGGAGGAGCTGGAGGAAGCGGAGAAGAAAGGAGTTCTAACGCAGCTCAACGTCGCCTTCTCCAGAGACGAGGAGAAGAAGGTAGGACTGCTCTTAGTGTCTCTTAGAGCCGAACGCAACTTCATGTTGTGTTATTCATTCATATTGATCATTTTTTACTTAACAATAGTTAAAAGGTTCTGTTCCTCTGTCTGCATGTGTGAGATACATGCAGGGGTGGTATTATTCATTGAAGTCGGTTGATTCAGTATTAACAGCAGCATGAAAGAAAGTTTATGTTAAGCAACCTTCAGATATGCCTGAAAAAATGCCTGGACTTGTGATTAATAACATTTACATAAAAGGGCTTGTTAAATATCTATGGGATATGCATGCTGCCCGATGCAAAGCCTGCAGCAAATTGATAACGCATCTCACCACAACCTTGATCTTTTACTCAATTATGCTGTGTAAGGTCCTTGCATTTGAGGAAATTAGGCCTGGAAAATCACAGAAAATTCTTTGAATGTGATGTTTCAGAATCTTTTGGAAACATTTTGAACAATATTTCCTCTTTCCATTTTCCAAAATAAAGGTGTACGTGCAGCATCTCCTGAAGAATAGTAAGGAGCATCTCTGGAAGCTGATTCACTCAGACAACGCTCATATCTACGTCTGCGGGTAATTAACACATTTGAACAGCAAAACATTTGCATTTAATGTATTATAAAAGATTGAACTTTCACATACTGCATTTAGTTGTTGAATATTGGAACACTTGAAGTGATGTGGATGATTATTTGTGATCATTTGATTCAAATGGATTGGGAACTGGGGAGGAAATGCTTGCTTAATAATGGAAACCTGCTTTATCTTTGGTGCTTTGGCACCGCCTAGTGGAATAATAAGAATTGTTTTTAATTGCCAGCATTTAGGAATCAAAAGAAAAAGACGTCCACCAAGTTGTAGATGCACTTAGTTGCCGGCTGATAATTACTTTTTTGATTCAAGTGCTAAATACTCCAGTAAATGGAAACAGTATGATTTTTTTTTTTCTCACAAAAACTGATACAACTAAAGGCTAACAATCCTACAATAGATGGATAAACAATATGAAAAAGTAACACCAGAACACCCCTAAAGAGGACTTTAATCTGACGTGATCTTTCTCCTGATCTAGGGACGCGAAGAACATGGCTAAGGATGTGCAGACGGCCCTCCAGGACATCGCGGAGGAGCTGGGAGGCATGACGCGCACACAGGCCACAGATTACGTCAAGAAACTGATGACCAAGGGACGCTACTCACAGGATGTCTGGACTTAAAGAGCCTCAGACTCACTGCTCGAGTGGTTTTAAATGTTCTATTTTTATTGTGTGTCTCGTTTTATCATGACTAAATATAAAACCATTAAAGAATTGTTCATCTCCCTAGTCAAGGGAGCAACAGGTAGCACATGATTGTGAGGCAAACACTACCTCAGCAGGTTTTGTTGATAAACACATTCAGCAGTTTGATCTGTATTTCATAAGTATACTACATTATGTATCTGGGATGCAGCCTGTTTTAGGAGACAAAACTATGGTCTGATTTAAGATCCTCTCATATACATACAGGGATAGTGGTGGTCTAATGGATAGTGAGGTGGGCTGAAGATCGGAAGGTTGTGAGTTCAAATCCCGCCAGGAACACCACCACTAGTGTGCCCTTGAGTAAGGCACTTAGCCCGTAGTTACTCCAGGGAGAATGTCCCTGTGATTGGTAATTGTATGTCGCTTTGGATAAAAGCATCAGCTAAATGAAATGTAATACATGAATCGATTTGTGTGATTGGTTATCAAACATTATGGACATGTAGCTCTGAATGTACATGATATAAGTCCACTGTGAACATGGAAATATTTCAATCGGAAACATAGAAGGTCCTTCAGTTTACCATATTTCTAACTTTAATCTAACTGTTATAACTCCTCAACTGGTAATATTGGATTATATGTGAACATTTGGAGCGTTGTCTGTTCCTGTTGCAAAGAGAGAAAAGGGACGCTTTATACATGATAGGGTGCTAACTTCAGTTTCTTTCAGAGCTCTTCCTGTAGTACTTCGGAAATAACTTTAAATATAATAAATGTTTTAGAACATATATGAACATTTGGTAAGGAAACTTGTTGATATAAGAAACTAGCCTCATTGGTACAATTATGCTAAGTATGCCATTATCTTTGGAAGAGATTGTGCCTGATATGCAAACATTGCTGTTGATTTTAATCAGTGACAGTAAACTTTGGAGAGGTACAAAAAGTGATGCAAATGAAAAGATAATTTATAGAAAAATGCACGTCAGCATGTGCAACTTTCATTTCATTTAATTTCAAACCTTTATTTATCCAGGTTGTATCCCATTGAGATCATTGATCTCTTTTTCAAGGGAGACCTGCTCAAGTAGGTTCCACATGAAACATTAAAAACTTATTTTCCATAAAAGCAGGTCTTTAAAAGTAATGAAAAATGAACTGTAGGTTCCCTGTAATATTTGTAAAATGTTCATTTGAAATGTTGTCTTGGAAATCATATCTGGCCTCCCAAATGGTGGTTGTTTGCAAAGTATGAAATGTTAATTTTGTCTTATCACATTATGCACCACTACATGGAGAAAATGACCGAGAAATATCAGGACAGTTCATGCATCTCCCAGATTCTGTCAGCCGGTGCTCATCTCAATCTTTTTGTGTGAATACAAGGAGTTTGAAGATGTCAGCGGACCATTTGAAGTGCAGCCTGTGCCTTTTTTACACTGCCTTATGTAATAAGTTAGCATATAAAACCCTGACGCTCTACTAACTTGATAACGTGTCTTCGTCTATGCTTTCATTGTGGTAGAAAGTCACTTTAGCCAGTACTGTCACTTATTTGTCATTCCACTTTATGATGTAATTATTTGATATTTTCAAGGCATGCATTTTTTTAATGAATAAAATTGGAATAATTTATTGGCTTTTTTGTGATTAAATAAGGTTGAACTTTATGATTGCATAATTCTTCTACAATCTTATTTACTTTGACATTTTATCTCAACCATCTGTCCGCCATGTTATAAGACATGAGGTTTCAGATCCATCACTCTAATACTCATGAGGCGGTAATGTTGAGAGATTGAATCACACAGAGCTGCAGTGTTTGTTTTAATTGTGTTGTAATCATGAGTGACCTTACCGTCAGCAGCCTGTTCCCAGAAGCCAGCGTAATGATGTATGAGTGCATGTGATCTGAATTAAATCTGTTATGATGACTGACATGATAAAGCCGGTTGTTAGATCAAATCGTTTTCATAAAGCTTTACTTTTTTTGATTTTTTAGAAATAGTTTATTTAATGAAGCACAGGAAAAGGGCAAACCATGTAAGTTAAAAAAAAAACAGTTGCAAATTAAAAACAAAACTCAATCAAATGACTGTGCATCCCAATGGATTAAAGAAAAACAAGAATTTCTGCATTTTAAAGATGTCAACACACTTTTTAAACTTTTTCAAACCCACAAAAGTCAAACGGAAGAGAACCCCAACAAAAGAGGTTGAGAGTCATGCAGTCAGGGTACAGAAGAAAGTTAGACATTGTTAATCATACATTAAAACGAAGAAATGATAAAGAATTGAATAATATTTCAAGTTAACTAAAACAAATGTAATGCTTTTTAGATTGTGATATGACTTTTTCTAGACATAAGCACACATCAAGTACAATTATCTGATCATCTGCCTTTAAGATACAGTACATATTGATGCTTTCATTATTTAAAGGGGACCTATCATGCAAAATGCACTTGTGTACGTCTTTTATACATGAATGTGCCCCCGGTGTTCCAGGGAACTCACCAAGTGTCAGAAAACACAACCCTCTCTATTTTCCTCCATACCCAAATCTCTAAAAAAGGGGCTGCAACGGATCTGATAAAACTGATCCAGATTTGAACACTGTCCTGACGTCAGGACGGAGGCGCTACGGCTATTGGGCCAACTCCACCAATCAGGAGGAGACAGCCACGGCCATTGCCGTTCGAAAGCGCTGGAGACGCTGTAGTACATATGCCAGGCCTGTAAGTGGCGCTGTAGTCTGCCACAAGAGCAGCGAAGAAGACTTCCCGCCCATAGTTACCATGGTTACCCTTCTGTTTATTCTCCGCTGTGGCTTTCTTTCTCCCTCCCCGAGGCAAGCGTTTGCTCCCGCTGCAATGCAATCCCTCCCCGTCGAGGCAAGCACTGTAATTCTCTCCGGTTAGTCCACCAGCAGATGACAAACACCCACCTCTCCGCCTCTTCCAAGGAACGAGGGGACCGTGCGGCAAAGTTTCAGTTTCAGTTTGTTTCGCCGGTCAAGATGTCCGTTAAAGTTTAAATCTTCCAGACAAAATTAGAAAAGTGCCGGTCAAAAGTCTTCTTTGTTATTTATTGAGCTTTAAAACAAATGAATAACGACTCTATATAATAAAACACGGAGGACGGAGATCTTTTTTTCTCCCCCTCTTCTGACAGCCCAGCAGCTGATCAGAGCACGGCTCCTCTCTCCTGCAGGGGGGCGTGGTCAGCAGAATCAGACCCGTAGACAGCAAACAGCACATAGAGCGAAATGAGGCATGGCTAAAATGCATGATCTGTTTGGTATTTTGAAAACAGAAACGTATACATATACCTTATATAGGTATGGCCCTACAATATATCATTTAAATATAGCATGATAGGTCCACTTTAACAATGTTAATAGCGGGCTAGACTTGCATAAACAAGATGATCCTTTAGTTTCTAGGGATAGAAAAGAGTGAATATAAATTCAGCATATTCTTATATACACACGTATATGTGTACACATACTTCAGGTTTCAAGGAAGGATTAAAAAGGTAATTTCCAGGGCAAAAAGGAAATACAATACGAAATCAATGAAAAGCAAAAGGAAAACAATACAAATAAAAAAGGGAAATAAAGTAGAATATTATATTGTTATAAAAAAGGGACAATAAGAAGAAAAGTAAGAACAATCTCACTATTTTCTAGCTACCTCCTTATTCCCGCTGTAAGACAGTAGGTGGCGGCCTTGTGACTTCTCGTTGAATAGGAGCAGTGTTCCCAACAGGAAGAAGAAGAGCAACATTAAGGGAACTGTCGCAGAGTGATCGGCTCAATTCTGTGGCGCTGCGTACATTCAACCAGCGTTTTTATCAGCTAATCAGAAGAAACACACTTCATTGTATTTTAACTATATATACAACGTCACAGAATGGCCACTGGTAAGCCAACATGTCCTTTGTCTGTGTATCATTGTTTGCATTGTTTTTTTTGTATAAACTAGGCTAATAAAAAGTGAAACGAATAGCATAGGAGCTACATTAGCAGTTAACCTCGAGGCCATGGAGGGCTCCGTCTATCTCCTGGAACATCTTTCAATAACAGAACAAAGTTAGCTTTGCCGTGTGTTTGACTACATTTGTTTCCACAAGGGGGTTAACTCCCGTATGACACTTAGCTGTACTCATTTAAAACCCCATGAATGTGCCAACAATCTATAATATGTGTGTACCGCAGAGTGAAAGGGCCTAGTCGTAGTTAGCTTGAGGTGCTAGCATGAACGCGTCTTTGTTTATATCGATGCTTATGTTTTCCTGCCAAACGAGACACGAAACGTACACACATCTAGTTTAAAGATAATTTGGCAATATTTGCATTTAATATGGGTTCATGTAAAGATAATCATGCCGGGTATGGACAGCATGTATACACATTTCGTAGTTTGTCTCGTTTCAAGAGTTAGCCTAAAGCGAATTGACCGCCATTTTTGGTGGATTGGCGTGGGTACGGGCCTTCGGTTGCCCTATTTTCTGCCTTCAAGCTAGCAGTGCATATAGTCACTTTGTTATTTAGCAAGATTCAACCCTGTTTTGTTTCTCTTTCAGATTCAGGCTACGGTGGCTCACAGAGGTAATGACAATATATTATTTTATTTCACTATACTCTGTTCCTTACCTATATTTTGTGTTACAATTGTGGTTAAAATAGTTTTTAGGATAGCTTTTTATAACAGTACTATATTTAGCTCCTTTCTTCATCAACATGTTTTTCTTTGTGTTTTTGTATGCACCATTTTACTCCAAAGCAAATTCCTTGTATGTTTAAACCTTTTTGGTAATTAAACCATTTCTGATTATTTGTATGTTGGTGTTGCAGCAGCACAACAATATAAATAATTATACATGAGCTTCAGATAGCTATATATAGTAACATAAATAAATCATAGTAGGCCCATAAACCAAATTGAATACAAGTTATGCAGGAGCAATTGGAGATAAATTATGGTAGAGTGATTTAAGTGTTAAGTGTTTAAATGGAATATGTTTGGTATATATTGAACTCCTGATTATCTAAACGTAATGGTTTGCTCTATAAAAGGTCTGATATACTTGATGAGACACTTTTTCTAAGCCCGATGTGTTAAATGTCTTTTGTCAGTTTAACACCTTAATATTGTAGTTTACTCTAACATAAAATGGTGACAAAGAGACATTTATTAATTATTTAGTTGGTTATTTTGAATGATCTGCTAATGAAGTTGCATCTAGTATGAACACAGGACATCAGGGTTCAAATAAATGATGTACCCAAGTATTGGTACTCGAGACTTTTTATGACGTCCAAGGAGTGTTGGTGGCATATTTAGTCATTTAAAGCAACACATTCCTCAGTGTTATATTAAAAAAGAAATAGGCTGCAAAATGTGTTGTCACATGACACTGACCTAGTTAGTGGTATGAGGGACCCACAGGCTATTTTAGCCTTCTAGTCTCTTTGTAAGTGAAGTGTTAAGATAGGAAAAATGTAGTTGTATTGCAAACTTGTTCCTTTCCTACCAGAGTAAATAGCATCTAAACTATGAGACAGAGATTAAATGGAGCAGAGAGGCCAATGCTTAGGCTGTCAACGCAGCATGCACTGAATCATTTATTGTTTATTCAAATACATTTAGCATTGATTGGACCTCAACATAACATTTGGCAAATTTCCCCTGAACATTTATACCAACGACTCAATAGAGTTTTTCAATGCATCTCGAACCATTATTTAACTGCGTTTGTCTTCTGTTTTGAAGCTATGGGTCATACGGCGGTCAGCAGAGTGGACAGGTAAGACCCTTCCCCAATTTACCACCAGCCTGTTTGCTGTAATCTTTATAATTCAAATTGTTGTTTTTTTAAAATCATAATCTGAAAACCCAAGCGTTCTGATTGACAGGGTTATGGACAAGGAAATGGACAGAGTTACCCTGGCTATGGACAGCCAGGCGCTGCACCCGGCGCTGCACCAGGCGCTGCACCAGGCGCTGCACCAGGCGCTGCAACACAAGGTACGGTCATGTCTACTGTGTCAATTTGCTGAACAGCTTTGAATAATACATTGCGATAATGCATATTAAGTCATTAAATTCTTGCTCAAAATGTAAACCTTTTTTAGTCTATGAGAATATTTCTGATGGAATTTGTTCAGTTAAATGGAAAGTTGTATATTCATGGTGTTTTCAAAAGTCGTAGTTCAGATGATATTTGTTAATGTGAAGGTATACAAATAGAAAAGTACAATAAATAGAATTATACAATGCATTTGATCTCAAAGAAGTATCTTTCTCACTTGTGAATTGTCTTTGTCAGGAGGCTATGGCCAACCTCCTCCGGAACAGAGCTTTGATACGTACGGACAAGATTCCTCTGGGTAAGACCTTTTCTATGTCACAATAGCTTAGTAACATGCATTCTCAACTATAATTGATGTAGCATTATTGAACAATACCAGAAACGACTAATTAATGACAACTTCCTGTCTTACCGTTCTGATCAAAGATGAAAACGACCAATTGAGACCAATATTTACATCTTAGTTTTTTGCTAACTAACAATTTTTTGCTCAAACCACTTCAAGGTATGGCAACAAATCGTCGTCTTACGGGCAGCAAAGCTCCTATGGTAGCCAGGCTCCAGGTGGAGACAGCTATGGACAGAGTTCCTACGGAGGCCAGAGCCGAGGAGGAGGAGGAGGAGGAGGACCACCACCACCAGCACCAGCAGCAGCACCCGCAGCACCAGGAGGCGGCGGCAGCAACTATGGTAGATGGAGCGAAGGTACAAATAACTTGTGTTCATGTTGGAACTACATCTGTTGTCTGGAAGCATTCACAAATCAACACAAATGTGCCCACTTGTGCATAGACAATTACTTTTCTTTCAAGGAACTATATATGTCATAATTGTTACTCTTATGAACATTTAATTCTACAAAAACATTTTTATACTTTAAATCTAGAGCTACTAAAGAGTCAACCATTTGGTATGAATATAAGATGTGTGTATCTAATTGTTTATAAATGGCTCTTTATGGAGCAGCAATTATTCACAAGAATGTAAAGGTGTAAATATCTTTTTTAATTAGTTCTTCTCTGGGATTTCTCTGAGCGGCAATTCCATTTAATGACTTTTTCCAGATTGTCAGAATAGTACCCTTTTTTCCAGAGGGTCAGAAATGTGCCTAATCTAACTTGAACACTGTGTGGCTGCTAATTTGCCAGGCAACTGTGTGCGACATGAACAGCCATGAAACACATTTGCTGAGTGACAGCACCAGAATCTGAGCTAAAAATAAAATTGCAGTCCCCTAACAGTGCACCTTTACTCATAAGTGAACTTGGGTAGTGGCTCAATAAGTCATTCTGCACACCAGGTGAAGGAGGGGGTCAGGGTTCGAGGTTCGGACGTGACCAGGGAGACCGTGCGGATGGAGAAGGGGGCTACAGAGGCCGTGGGGGTGGTGGCAGCGGTGGTGGCTATGACCGTGGCAGCAGCGGTGGATACGACCGCGGCAGTGGTGGTGGATTCGACCGCGGTAGTGGATACGACCGTGGAGGAAGAGGAGGACCTCCTGGTATGGGGTAAGTTGCATACTGCCACTGCCCCCAAGGTACCTGCTATACACTGTGAAATGAGACATGACCTGTCCACACATCGCCACTCATCAACTACTTAGACCCACATAGATTTCCCCAGTCATCTGCTTAGTGCTCCAGATCCCAAAACTCTGGTTTAAAAAAAAAAAAATGTAAATCTTTTTCTTTCTCAAACTGGATTCCTCCAATGTGACAGATCACATGGGTAAACCTTGTCTGCGCTCCAGGTGCCTCACCCTTCAGACTTTATTTTTTAGGCTGATTTAATTTAAATGAAACACATGGATGTATTTAATCAACATTGCTGTTAAGGTCCAATGATCGCTAATCGCATAAATGGTGGTTATTGAGAGGTTAGGAGGATCTACCTGTTATCTTTAGGCTTAAGGAAAGGAGCTTGAAAAGCACAACTAGGGTTGCAAAGGGTCGGGAAGTTTCCAAGGGAAGTTAAGTTTGAGAATTTTGCATATTTCCATTAATCAGAATTTTTTTTTTAATGCTATTTAAGGGGGTAATGCACTTAAAAAGCAACACCAGGTTTTTATAGTAGATCAATTCTTATTAAATAGTAACCACGGACTGCATTCAACAGCACACTCTTATATAACATGAACTGATTGTTGACCAGCATTTGGTTAATCTCATAACCCTCTGCATGCTCAGTGCATGCTCCTGTCAAACATGTAGCTCACAGCCAAAGGACTCCATGCGTTCATGTAAGTTTTAATTATATTACTAAAGTGAATGCATTATATTATCATATATAATCATCAGAACCTAACCTAAAGCGAAGTACAGTTTATACGTTGGTGTCATATTATGCTAGTGTTTGCTAGCTAGCTGTTAACATGTTGAATATAGCCTGAATGAGCATGCTAACTACAGTGTTTTTAATTAATCATTTTTTCTTTCATTCTTAATGTAAAACATTTGTTAACCTTCAACCGAAATAACCTTTTAGACAATTTCACGCTCTATTTAAAATAAACTAGGTAGTTGTTTGCAAAATGGTGTGGTTAAAAAGTGTGGACTATCTTCACATGTCATGGTCAACACATTCTCAGCAAATGACTCCTATCTTTTTTTTACTTTTTGCTGATTTATTTCCCATGGAAAGTTTCCACCTTGAATATTCCCCCCCAATTTGCAGCTCTTAGACACCTGAGACCAGTTTATACAGACGTATTATCCCAGAATTGCATACAGGTTTTGTCCATCCTTCAACAGAACAGTCTTTCAAACGGGAAGAGAGACATTTTGAGAGGCTGTGAAATATTCTGCAAGGAGAACAATGGCGCACTTTACCATGAAAGGGTCCTTTAACCTCCACAGTTTAAGAGATATTTGTGTTGCCCTTGCGTACAAGTAAAGCATTTATTTCTTTCTGGGGGTGCAAACTTTGTTACTATCCAAGAACTCCAAATGTTGCTCCACACTACTGGCGGTTATTTGCCTCATATTATTCGTATATATATCGTAAAACCAGTGAAAGCCATTTTTTATTTGTGATGAGTTTTTCTGTCTAAATGTTATCAGTTGACCTTGACCTAGAGGGAAGACATTTTTTTTCTTCTTTCATATTTTTAAAATGTAATCTCCAGGAGCCATACTTTTATGAAATGCCAGATTGTCAATGTTGGTGTTTGTTGTGCTCAAGGACCACATGTTAGTTTTTGAACCATGGAAACGCCACTGAAACGATGCTATTAGACCTGGAGCTACATCTTCAGCTGCTTCACATTCAACAGGTTTCATACAAGTGTTGTGTATTTGACGATGGCGAACATGTGTGTTGTGTTAACATGGATCTACATTTTATACTACAGGTGTTCATTGAACTAAAACTTGGACCTCAGTTAAAGGATCTCATAAATGCTCTATGTGGAAGATTGCTTATCAGTCGCTACACCCCTTCACACCAATTTGGCTTCTCGTGTTAAACAAAGAACGAAAATTCAGCTGGTTTTCCGGCTCTTGGTATCCAATTTGGTCATGTAAATGAAAAAAAAACATTTATTGTAAACGGTGACACCGATGTGAGTATTGTCTTCAACCGTATACCCGATTATTCAGTCAGAGCTTTACTAGTCGTCTGTTCAATGATCTCTAATGTCAAAGACTAACTCATTCCTCGTGTGAGACATTTCCACCATAGTCGCACACCCTGGCGGGAGTGCATACTGATGGGGATGTAGTGGAGCTTTGAGCTCTCAGTTGGGACAAAGGAAAAGCCATCATATCTCCAATTTTTCCTCTGCAGAGGTGGTGACCGTGGTGGCTACAAAAATTACGGTGGTAAGTGACGAGCATCAGAACTGTGTCGGTGGGGGAGGAAAGAACTTAGCAAAAAGGAAAAAGGGGGGATTAAAAAAAAACCTCAGTGAATGCCACCATTTTCATGTCCAAACCTCATGGGACTCCACCTATTATTCTTAGCAGGGTTTCTCTTAAAGTACTTCACATACGGTAAAGAACAGGAGCCTGAGTTGTAAAATAATGGTATTTGTTGCATGAAAACGAGGGCTGATAGTAACTGACAGCAGTTCCCAGGACGAAGAAGGTTTTGGTGGTTTTCATTTCTGGTGTAAGCTCAAAAAAAAAAAAAACAGAACGATTCTGTTCTTGTTGCACGGTGTTGGTATGTGATGCAACGGTATGAAAACACCCATCAGAAAGCTGTAAACATGGACATTCTTTAATTTCCTTTATCATTATGCATTGGTAGGGATGAAGTTAATAATTGTTTGTGTGAAACCGTGCGACAGTTTCTTACATTTATGTGCTCAAGTTCTTCCACCTTTTCTCTGTTTTTACAGGCGCTCGAGACTTGGACTCAAGGGATGAACACGGTAAGAATCTTAATTTGAAATTAATCCAATATAATTGTTATGTTTCTGCAAATAAGCAGTACCTGTTGGTACTGCTTATTTGAACTTATACAGGGTGTCCGCGGGGTCTTAAAAAGTATTAAAAGTTGATCAATCAATTCAGCGAAAATGAATGCTATTAAAAAGTATTAAACTGCATTTTCCAAGTTATTACATTTTGTAGCTTGTTTTCAATAAGTATATAAATTGTCCAAAGAGGTTGTATTCTACAGTTTGCCTGAATGTAATCATTGCGTAGGTGTGTAGTGTGATTCTGTGTAGTTTATTTATGGCATCCCGTTGGATTTGACGTCATCTGAACAGGACATCGCGTGCTCACTGCTCTATAGCGCACGAAGGTCCGTTTACGCCGGTTGTTAAACAACATCGTTATGGGGAAATGCAAGTTTGCGTCCAAATGGTTGGAAGGAAAATCAATACTGTATAGTAAAGTGTGTCGCCAATGTAACCGGTTAAAACTCGAAGTGGAGATGAGTAGGGATGTCCCGATCACCTTTTTTTGCTCCTGATCCGATTCCGATCATTTGATTTTGAAAATCTGCCGATACCGATTTTTTCCGATCTTTATGCAATGCATTAAGAGAAAAAAAAGGTAACATATAACGGCTGGTCATCCAACGCGATGAATTCAGCTATCTTGGCTGTTGTTTTTTTGGCCTTTTCACTGTTCTGGGGCAGTTTCTCTTTCCTTTTAAAAGTCTCTGAAAGTGTCGGTTGTTTCAGTGCCGTTACCTGAGTGGCCGCTGTGTACTCGTCGTGTTGTTGTTGGTGGTGTTTGTATTAGATTGGTCGTGTTGAACGTAGCTCTGTTCTTTCCACCACGCGGAACCTCCGCCTTGCAAACATTGCATCTGGCTGTTACACTGCCTTCGCTTTCAATTTTATAATACTTCCAAACTCCTGACATTTTCTCTGTCCCGACTCCCGAGGCACCAGCTGAACGTAGCCTCTCGTTAGCTTACTGCTACTATTAGACACTGCGCCCACTCTGTTGCCAGATTTGAGAGAAATAAGCAACCAGGTCTATGAAAACAAGCCCAAAAGAAGCAACACATACATGATGTTGTGTAATTTTAACCCAAAACTAAGGCCTCAGGATGACTTTAAGACGTGAACATGGTCATTTTTGTTTTGTAACATTAAATAAAATAATAAAAATATTTTATAAAAAAAAAAAAAATCCCGATCCCCGATTTCTTTCTCCCGATTCCGATCTTTTGAAAATCACGTGATCGGCTCCGATCCCCGATCACGTGATCGGATCGGGACATCTCTAGAGATGAGGTCTTAAAATGTATGGAAAGGGTCTTGAAAGGTATTACATTTGACTTCAGGATTCCTGCATATACCCTGTTATAAGTGTTGCTTACTTTGGCTCTTTATGCATTTAGATGGTAATACAGCCTTCCAAGTTTTTACCAAGAGTTGCCATGGCATCGCATACAGATATGATCATTTGTGAAGTCGTTGCTCTTTATTTCCGCCTTTCGATGGACATAGTCGATCTCATATCTAATCACTGCTGCTGTCTTCTCTGTCTATCTCTTCCACAGATGATCAGGACAACTCTGACAACAACACAATTTTTGTCCAGGGACTGTCAGAAGACGCCACAGTTCAGGAAATTGGTGACTACTTCAAGCAAATTGGAATCATCAAGGTATGGAAGAAACCTGAAAAAATACATTCTTTCATCGTGTTGAGCAGAATATCCACTGAGACTCCTGTCCTCATTTTGTGTTTTTAGTTGAACAAAAAGACTGGCCTGCTTATGATCAACATCTACACGGATAAAGCCACCGGTCAGCCAAAGGGAGAATGTACCGTGTCCTTCGATGACCCGCCCTCTGCCAAAGCTGCTATCAGCTGGTTTGATGGTAAGATCAGTGTTGTGTCTTTACATTTTTCAAATCAATCCTGCTAAACGTTCAGGATCCTTCTCACGGATATTTTGTCTTTTCATCACAGGCAAGGAGTTTAACGGGAAAACTCTCAAAGTATCGTTTGCCACCCGCAGAGCTGAGTTCACACAGAGAGGAGGAGCAGCAGGAGGTGGAGGCGCAGGAAGAGGAGGAGGAGGACGTGGTGGAGGAGGTGGAGGAGGAGGAGGAGGTGGAGGTGGAGGAGGTGGGGGTGTGTAAAACTCGAGCTGCCCCAAGCGTCAAATATCTATTTTTGTGCTCATGTGAATATTGCCCCTCCAGAATGTGTTGACCAAATGCTTTCTGCTTCCAGGTTTCAGAGGCCGCGGCAGTGGAGGAGGAGGAGGCGGTGGACCTAACTTTGACATTAAGGGAGGAGACTGGCCCTGTCCCAACAGGTTAGTTTGCTTCTGATGCTAATGTTTAAAGTATGTTGATGGGGGCTGCAGCAGAGGGGGCGCATTTAACACCTGGCTAATTACGTGATTGGGGAACTGTTGATAACTATATGGTAAACATTTTTTATTTGGGAATGAACCAGTCCTCATTCATTTCCAAACTCAATTTCACAAGAACCAATACTTTGTTTAATTTAAGCCTTAACTAGCTTTTTTTTCACAAAACTGTGTCTCAGGGCTTCTTAAAATGTAATAAACTATGAATGTGTCATACTCACTTAACGGGAAGAAACTCGGCTAACTGACGATATGAACCATTTCTACCGAAACAAAACACAAGTCTCACAACAAGCGTCTAAATGAGCCCTGAGCGAAAAAATGCTAACGCACAGAACTCACGGTATAAATACCCTTATTACTTATCGTAACTGCACATACAATATATCGATTAGCAAACTGAGATTCCACAGATTCCAGAAATATCAGTATCATCACTGAGCGATCAGAACTCGCGACAGGGTAAGCAAACACAGACATCACAACACGTAGCTTTAGGTAGCAAACAACGGAGATATGCTCACCTTTTTCTGTCATTCTGATCAAAAGTTGTGTTCAATGGCATAAAAACGCAGCTGAAGGTTAATCCATAGGTTAATCCATAGGTTAATCCAATGTGTCTGTCACTTTGAAAATGTTTTTGATAATCTATAATAACATTTTTATGTAAAAAAAACTGAGTTTTCATATTAGCTGCTAATGATAGCTACTAGAGTGTATGACCGCTTCCTGTTTTGGGTATTCTGGCTACGCGTCACTCTCACTCCTTATTTGGTTTACGTGTATGTGCTTATTTGGTTTACGTGTATGTGGAACTTCCCCTCGATTCTATTGGTTAAAGAGATGTCAATCATCAAAATCGAACGAGGGGGCCAGAGATATGGAAAATGCACCCAAATGACCCCAGAAGTGTTTTTCTTTTCTAAATCTCTCTAAAAAGGTCAAATTTAACTTGTTTTGCATCAATCTTGATACAGGGTACTTATTATATGTTATAGTTTGGATTCCTAAAGCTTTTAGTCTACTATCCCATCATTCAAGGGTGGTTTTCACTATAAGTAATGTTTTTTTTTTTTGGACGGACACAATCATTTACAGTTTTTTACTATGTTCAATCTGAATTTACTTTAAAATAAAAAAAAAATGCTATATTGATTCTGACTTTTCTACATCCAACTAACAGGTTTATCATTGCTTTGAGAAAAAAGATTATTAATTTACCCCTTTTTAGAAGTGAAGTTATGGTCATTTGTTCTGGGAATGTCATTTTCGAGCCTGAAACCTGGAAAACTCGGGGCTTAACAGGTTAACTAAAATCTGAAAAGTCTAGGTATGATTAGAAAATGTGAATTTAACCAGCGTTGGTTAAGACTTCTCAATTGCCGTCATTGCTCGGAAGTAAACAATTACATTCTGACATAAGTTTGTTAACAGTAGACCTCGGCTGAATAGCTTTATTGAATTGCATTGAATTTTTTACAATATTTAAATCATGTTCTTGTTCTAAATTAAACCAGACTAGACTGCATGTAAAAGACAAAAAAAATGATGGGCGATTATTTGTAAAAGCAGTTCACCCTATCTCCTGAAATGTCAAGTCTGTTCAAAGCATCTGGTTTTTATTTGTCTAGAAAAATATGTATTACTGTTCACACATTTTTATTTATTTTTTACCATCATACCCCGATTTGCCCCATTTGTGATGTTGTCTTAAATGCATTTTGTTTTTGTCCTCAGCTCTTGTGGCAACATGAACTTCGCCCGGCGGCAGGAGTGTAACAAGTGTGGCGCTCCCAAACCAGGAGATGCCGGATTTGGTGGAGGTGAGTGCTTCTTTATTTCAATCCTTTTTGTTCCAAAGCTTTCTTACCATCTGTTGATCTTCCTGAAAAAGATCCCCTTGTTTCACTGGAATAATCCCTCTGGCTGTGTCCGCAGACCGTGGAGGCAGAGGAGGGTTTGGCGGAGACAGAGGCGGTGGCTTCAGAGGTCGTGGAGGAGGTTTCCGTGGTGGAGACCGCGGGGGAGATCGTGGGGGAGACCGTGGGGGAGACCGTGGAGGCTTCGGAGGTGGCGGAGGATATGGAGGAGGAGGTTACAAGATGGGAGGAAGGTGGGTTGAATCACGTTTGTTTTTGGCAGTGTGTACATTTTCTTTGTTGATCACATGCAAAGGACACCCGTTTGATCTGTGGGTCTCTGCTGATGTAGTTTGGTTGTATGACCACTGTAGGGCGCAATCGTTCTGAATAGTTGCACATGAATCTGGAACATGGTTAAAATGTTCTCTATCAATCTTTATAGTATTCTTTAATATGTAATAATTGAGACATTGACCAATGAATCGCCACTGCCTTTTAAAATTCAAGAGATGGCAAAGGCCTTTACATTTGATTGTTTTCTTTGTGGAGAAGTAGTGTCAATAGACGGCTGTTTGATATGGTTGTATGGTGCATACTCACTGATTTGAGTATAACTATTCTTGCCCCTTACCCTCTTGGTGTAAACAAACTACCAATATCTGATCGGGTCTGTAGTCTCACCATGGTTCTTACAGACACTCCCTGCTAATTAATTTGTCTAGAGTCTAAATATTCCACTACACCGGGAGTCACGGGAAGGGGGGGCGGGCACTTTGTTTTTGTCCTTTGGAGGGTCATTAGTATTTGCAATTGTTGATATATTGCTGCTCACTGAAGGTGAAGTGCTGTTGCCTGCTTCTTTTTTTACTGAAAGGAAGGGGAAGGTTAATGAGGGGAAATTGACACTATTTCACTCATCTTTGTCTGTCTATGATAGCGGTTAATTCAATGACAGAAGTCGATGTTCTTCAGAAAAAATATTCAGCTGGTAACGCACATCTGTCTTTCCCTTGCAGAGGTGACCGTAGAGACGACAGAAGAGAGCGGCCATACTAGGAGTTGAGCAGATAGAAACCACTCCAGCCCTTGAGTTCGCCATGGAGGGAGGGATTAGTTCGGGAGAACCTGGAGAAAAGGAACATCTATCTGAACCTCTTATCACCGATTTATGTTCCTTTTTCAAAGCCAGACTATCCCAACTATTACTGCTCATCTGAGCGCAGGACGGAGATGTTGATCTACTGTAAAGGGACTTTGGGGCAGATTGGCACTGTTGGCATGTGGTCAAATGTATTTTTTGTTTTTTTTCCCCCTCTGCTTTTTTGTTTTATTTCCTTGTACATCTTTTTAATTTCCTCTCAGATTCTAGTCGCAGGCGTTTTTGTGAGGTAGACTTCGTACCATGTTTTGTATGAACGGATTAAATGTTTTACTTGGGTTCTTTTTTTTTCAAAATATTAAAAACTGTGATCTCTTCCCTGTGCTCGTGTGAGTTTGTACCATTTATTTGCATTACAGACACTTGTATCCAGCATAATATTAAAACTGCATCTTTAAAGTTGAACTAGTCAAAGAAGTAAAGGCTGCCATGCTCTTTGCATTGGGCCGTGTAGCTGCCTGCAGAGGGGAGGGACCGGCCCGCCCCCCCCCCCCCCCCCCCTGACTCCCGGTGGGTGAGGAGGCTCCGTCACTCCTCGCGGGGATGGAGATGTTAGGCGAGCAGCAGCATGCTCTCACTTACTGACAGCGGGGAAAACCAACAATGAGAGAAATATTCGGAGCTCTACAGACATGCGCCATGCGAGGAGCCGGGTCACGGTAGTGAGGCTGCCCCGCGATGAGCCGCCGACCTCCGGCCCGGGACCTGAGGGCCTTGGTCCCATGCTGGGTCCTCACCCTGAGCCTCATCACCGCGCAGACTGCCGGGGGGGCCCCGCTGCTCTCCGACCCGGGGGTATGCCTTGCTTTAGATCAACAGTGTTTGGTAGATGTAGGATGACTTAAAACTATTTAAAATGCCCAACAGTCAAACCATTAACAGCGTATTGTTACCATGACTTGAAGTAGCCATTGTCACGTTTTTATAAGGAAAAGTCGCATTGGGTTTATTTAACCTGAAATAATCTAAGAATATTGAAGAAACTAATTGAAGTAAAAAATGATAAAACGACTCACTATGCAGCCTCACTGTCTCCAGTTGATACATAGGTATATTAGATTTGTTGTTGATGCTAAAAGCTTCTAATACTGCATTTTAAATAGTGTAGCTGGTTGCAGAACATTATTCACGTATTCGTAATGCCTCTCGGCGGTTCCGTTTTCTGTATCATTTACCATGTTATTTCTTGCATATTATAGTTTAAAAAAATATATATTCTTCTCTAGTGACAGTCATCAAATACATATTAACATTATTTCTCTAAATTGTGGTGCAGTAGAAATACCGGTAGTGTTCCCAGCTCTGCCTGCAGTCATACTGCTGTTAACCACAATCATTTTGGGGTCCATCAACAAACATACTTTACTCTGCATCTCCTTAATCTATGACTTTTACTAATATTATGAAACATATAAACATTAGTTTGGTTTTAGACCTAAACAGTATTGTCCTGCTTAGTATCTGTAATTTGTGATTAAGTTATTCTAACCTTTTTAATGAACACATTTTGGATTTCTATTGTTTGAATTTTACTCCAAACATAAGCCAGGCCTTTGTGTAAAAAAACACATTTTACACATTTCTTCAACTTTGAATGCCTAACAACGATTAATTACGTCTCAAGTCAATCCAATATTTATTTTATTAAAGTAGTCAATTTAGACCATAACATTGTTACAATAACTTAATTTTCAATACAACAGGGGTGGTATTAAAATGCAGATTAAATAGTTTAAAATAAGATTACTTCAATTTAATAAAAGGGTAAAATTCAGGGTTTAGACACCTTTAAAAAAAAAAATGACAAGTCAGTTTCCTTAAGGCTATTGGGAAACTACATGTATTAAGTAAAAGTTAAATATAACCAAATCTATCTTGAGAAGTGCTTTGAGTTTAGTTTATTCACCCATACACTTGTGTCTGCATGGTGACATACAGGGAGACCGAGCCCAATACAACTATTTGTGTCTCAGGGTGTTTTGGGATTTTACAATATAATTGCCTCCCTGTGGTTTGGACATTACTCGTTTAATTTGACATGTCTTTCCTGTCCATCCATAAGCTACAGGAGCATATTACAGCGTTAGGATTTTACATATGTTTCCACAACCATACTCTTGTTCTTACATTTAAAGCCTGCTGGCATTTGTTGTGTCTCTAATTGGACAAAGGGAAATTTATGTTGCGCATTCCTGTTTGCAAAATCAAATCCATCATCGCCTCAATGTAAATTTCCATGCCACCTTCACCAGATCTGTAATCATAGCTGCATCTGCTGTCTGAACACGAAACCTACATCCACATGAGAGATCGTCATATTAAACCATCTACAGGGCTCATCTTAAACCACAACGCACAACATCTGTTGTCATGTATCCAGTTGGCTGCTTTTTTGGTAGTGTATTTTATAGTCATGGAAGTATTCTCAGATGTTTGCATTGAATGCTTGAGAAATAATGACTATGAATTTTCAGGGACACCCCAGGGGTTTCTCTCTCTTACGGGTGGTCCATATCTATACACCTCCTTGGCAGCCTACAGCAGCTACAAATGGAAAATGGTGTTTACACTTTTATGATTTATTATTTTCTCTCATGGGAAGGTATGTGTCTCTGGGAATTTACCAGAGAGTTTTATGAGAAGCAAAGTGTTCCATTGAGATTATCACATTTTTACAGAGGGGCAGACAATAAAGGTTGTGTTTAGTTTAGAGTACTATTAACACATTCTACCTTAATTGCAGGTTTTTCTTGAAAAGTACGGCTATCTCCATCCGGACCACCATATCCACAATGCAGTAGAGATGCAGTCAGCTATCAGGTAGGTGGCAAATGTGGTCTTTGTTTCTTCTTAATTTTTGTTTTCAGAAACATAGGTAGCATTTGTTCCAATATCAATGTGGATGTTCAATGCCCTTATATGAACATGATATGATTTGAGAACAAAGTGGCAGATACAGTATTTTGTTCTACATTATCAGAGTAATCAGGGGGAGGGGTGAGCTTGGTCTGGGACAAGCCCCCCGGGCTGAGCGCCAGTGCGGGGCAGTAAACACGCCCTCACCTCTGCTCAGGGAAACCTCTCCTGAACCCTCTCTGAACCACCCAGGAATTTCTACAACTGTTACACTGACTGTACTACAAGGCAAACTGATGGAAAAGCTTGGGCTGAAACTATCTTTATATTCCCTTTAGCTAATGTATTGATGCAGTAGCTAATCTCCCTGGGGTCCCATATATTTGTATTTTGACCAAAACTTCCATAACAAACACATCGGTAACCTATAGGTAACCTATACTCATAATAGGAAACAATATATAACACAACCATTAGGGGACACAACAACCAACTAACAACAACCTGGGCCTTTGAACACATACAATACGTCTATATAATAATGAATCACTGAGAAAACAAATCACCATAAACTCATCTGCCCGGAAGAGTGGCCTGTGACTTATTCCCTCCTACATGAATTAGAAAATAAACTGCTTATAAAGTAGTTCTACAAATAAAGTGGGATTTAGAGCTCTCCATATCACTTCTTTGAGAATACAAAAGGTTAAAACAACATGGGAAAAAATATTATGCATTATTCCTTGTGCAAACATTTACAATTGAATTTGCATTTATAACATGTGCATCTTTCTGAGTGGTGAACTGTGTTAGTTGAGAAACATGTCAAATGTCATCCTGTTCTTAGCTTTATATGCTTAAGCTTGCCTGAAAAATAACTATGAGAAGTGTTTGTAAATGTTTAGGTCGATGAACCACCTGAGCCACTATCTCACATAGTGACAATGCTAAAAAGCTTCAAAGCCCATTTAAACAATTACATTATATATATATATATTTCCATCAGCATTTTGAGGAGTGTGTTATACCCTTTTAAACTTGATTATCATGCAAACATTCCCCCCCTGCAGTGACTTCCAGTGGTTGTCCCGGCTTCCTGTGACAGGCCAGCTGGACGGGGCCACCCTGAGGCAGATGGCGGAGCCGCGCTGTGGCGTGTCGGACGAGGGCAGCCAGAAGATCTGGGCTCAGAGAGTAAACGCTGTGTTCACTGGGAAGAGCGGCGCCATCAGAGGAGCGCAGCGCCGCAGGAGGTCTGCAGGGCAAGGTACTGTTGGTAGAGTGTACATGTGTGAGTCACCATGTGTATATATTTGTTTTTGAGTATGTTTATGAGAAAGCATGTATGTTTATTTGTAGTGAAGACTTCATCTAACACTTACAAGCTGTGATGCCATATAAGGTTGCAGTATTCAAAGTGGACATTTTCCATGAGAATAAAAAGGAGTAAATGGGAACAAACAGGATTTAAGTATTTGCTTGTACTGTATTTCATTAAAATGAAAAATAATCATCCATTTTACAGTTGAACTTCAATTTGATATAACCTTCATTGAACAGCGACAAAAATCTTTTTCTGGGACTTTCCTCCCTCAGGTAGAGAGATTGTCTGTCAATCATTGTTGATGGTTCGATCCCTAACCCTTGCTCAACATATCCATGTGACTTGGGCAATATACTGATCCCTAAATTCCACCAAATTGCATAACCAATGATGTGTGTGTGAATGTTAACACTCATTATAAGCAGGTTAACTCTTGTACGGTAACCCTGTTTGAATGTGTGTGTGAATGGATAAGTGCTGACTTGTTTTGTAAACGCACTTCGAGTGGTTCCAAGACAAAAAAAACTGTAGATGAATGCACTTATCCATTAACCATCTTCACTTTCCAAGCTTGTAGAGCGTGGCGCTTTTCAGCTCCTGCATTGTTCATACTGTTGTGTGCGGCTGCTGTTGGTGGGATCTGGAGGACAATGACTGCTGAATACAGTGCGTGGTGACAGTTACATTTAATTAAATATCTTAACATGACGTAATAACTAGAGTAGCTGGAAGTAAAACATGGATTTTATATTATAACTATGAAATGTCCATAATTCCTGAGCTTAACTTCCCTTTGTACATTTTATGGACTTTTCTTGAAATGTCCCGACCATTCTCAACCTTTATTGTAAGTGGAACTATTGTGTTGATGTTTTGGAGCGGCCATAAAGACAACGGTTACCTGGGAGGGTCCCCCTGCGTAAACTGAAGCACTAAATGGAGCTGAGGGGTGTAATTAAAGCTGGAGGAGCGTCTGATGTTGCAAGAGTCAGCCTGGATGATTCCTGCTTTTAACTGCAATTACACAAGTCCATAAGTCCATGTATCTACGTCATCTTTACTGGGCGAAAAACTGGCACAACAACATTTATTTAGGAGCTCCTCTGTAGGTTGAGAAAGTTTGAAGATCCCTTTAGTCAAGAACAACACTCCCATAGTTTTTTGATTGTGGCTTCTCCATGAACAACAGCAAAGCACCCTGATGCAGATTCAGTTCCAGTTTGTCTTTGAGCCCTTGGGTTTAAGCAATTTCCTCTATTATTCCAAGATGTGTCCCCAAAAGTAATGCTGTAGGGATTGTGTTGTTAGATTCCTTCCCTAAATTCCTTTTAAAGAATAATTGAGGCTCTTGTTTGAGATTATCCGCTATAAACACAGTAATAAAGCATCCATTGGTGATCAATCACTGCAATTTGAACTGGCTAAAGGCCTCAGGATTTAAAGTGTTTAACGGTAGTTACGAGTGCAGCTGGGCACTGCAAGTTTCTTACAAACTCCATGAGGTAAGTCAGATCCTCCCTCCTATATGAGTACTTTAGAGAAAATCTTTGAGGTGGAATTGTTCCGCTCTTATATGAACATGTGTGGGAACAATCGAATGGAGCTGGGGCCAAAACTTTAAATTATAATATATATTTTTTCGCTTTATGTGTTTTATTTCCCCTCATGCCTGGGGTTTAAATTGGGTGGATGACTTAAGAGATCTGTGGAATTGGTGACACTAGGGTTAGGGTTAGGGTTAATGAATGAACTCATAAATGAACTCAATGAAATGTTAAGGAAAGTACACTGCCCTAAGAGTAAATCATTTGTATTTTTTATGGATCTGAATCCATTTTCAGCATGTGTTTGACTCATAGACCGCATGAAAACACACAAGTTGTGTAACCTTTTTTTTCTTATTGTCTTTTTTTGGTGCTGTCATTCCTCGCATGCATTGTGAATGCAAAGCAGCAGCCTGGTGACAACAGCAGGAGGTTTCTCCCTCCTCCTCCTCTCTCTCCTTGAGCCTCCAGCCTCATGATGTGTGAAGCCCTTGCATTCCTTCCTGTCACTGACGAGGTTGGCTAATGTTCAGGGAATGCAGCGGCGGCTGATGTTTGCCGCGGCCTCTTCTTGTCCGTACCTGACATGTTCCTTCTGGTAAACACATCCATAACTGACTGCCTGGATTATGTTGTTTGCCATCGTTCCTCAATGAGTAGATATGAGTGGCGGACTGTTTGGATGGATTACAGCCTGTCCTTGATTAAGAAAAAACTCTGTCATTATTTTACACCCAGACGTGACTCATATGACAGGTGGTGGTATTATTACACAAAGAGTTAAGTGGCAGATACTTTTACACCCTGAGGTCGGATCTCTTTCTGATCTGGCTTCACATATCCACTGACGTAGTTCAGCAATGTAATGACTAAATTGTGTGTATAATGCGCCTGTGCATCCACCATCTTAAACTCAAATATTAGTTTTCTTTGTCCCATAGTGGCAGGAGATGCTTTATTTGAAGAATGCTTAGGATGAATTGTAATCACTTTGTCTAAAAGGCTGCCTTGCTTTTTGATGAAATATAAAGACAGAGGAAGGATGCCGCTTCCAGGACTGACAGATACCCAATACATGTTTGTTTACAGGACAAACAACCATTATAACATTGAAATACCGACAATAAATATGACAACATGTTACATATAATGTGAACACCCGGCAGATGTAAAGCGTTTGTTGTTTCTGCATCAGTAGTATTGATATTTTAATTTAGTTTACCAGTCTTTATGACTCTTTTAGGCTGTTTGTTCTTGACAGCTACTCTATGGACTACGTTGACATGCACAGTCAGGTGTGCTGCGTGTTTATTCGCTCTCAGCTGTGCTGTGATGTGATTGGTTTTGTGTGAACATGGCTGTCTCTGAGCTTCCTAGAAACTGAAAACAAACCTTGGCTTGTGGTGGGATCTGATGGTCGTTCCCACTGATATTTACAGAGCTGACATTCCACCTCCCTGGTCCAAGATAAGCACCATAAGTGTGATAGATTTGTGTGTGCATCTGTGTGGTTTTGTGTGTATCATTCGAAGGTGTGCAGTGTGCAATTATGGATATTTGCCCTGGCCCTGAAAACTGTAAACCTCTTTATTTCCATTTTTCATCATCACTTGCTTTAATTTGACACAATAAGCAGACTGAACATGAAGCTCATGGCTTTGCTTACTGGAGCTGAAACCATTGCCTGATTAGTGTTTTACATTTTTAAGATTATTTATCTTTTTAAGGATTCTTTTTTTTTGGCCGTTTTGCATTTATTCTATAGAGAGACAGAAAGACTGAAAAGGGGGATATAGAGGGGAAGAAATGCAGCAAAGTTTCCTGGGTCGGACTTGAACCGCAGTCTGCCGCAATTAAGACTTAGCCTTAGTAAAAAGTCTATTCCATTAGAATATTGACAGAAATTGCTAACAACGTAGCCTGAAAGACGGCAAAATCAGTTGTTGATCAACTTCTTATTTTTTTGTGTCCCTACTTTCCCCCCTGAATAAACAAGGATGTGGATATTCTGTGTATTTAATGAATTGTTTTGACAGCTATTGGATACTTTCTCATTGTGAGCATGTTGGCTCGCTTACCTTAGCATGTAGCTGTCTAGAACAACCTCAAAGTTGACACCAGTTACAAACAAAATCTTTCTGCCCCCCCACAAACAATAACTTTGGCTATCAGATGATCTCAGTCACTTCCTAATGTCTGTGATAATCGGCCCTCCCCACACTGTTGCTATAGAGGGCATCATGATAATTGCTTCCATAAGGGAAGTCGGGGAATGTCTTGTGTATCTGACTTCCTGAATTCTCTGCCGTCCTCGGGGACTCTGACTCTGCGGCGGTCTGGCCCCTGAGCTCTGCTGAGAACACAGATCTGCACACATCACGTGGCAAGAAGCCTAATGCGTATCGTTCATCTGGGAGAGAAACAGGGTTGGGAAAGTAGGGGAGTGTGTTCGAGTGTCAAATAACTCCACTGTTCCAGATATTAAATTGTGTATACAAATCTGACTTTCACTTACATTTCTCTTTGGGTTAGAAACCTACCTACTTGTATCTTTTTTATTCCTTTAATGGAAAGACTTGTAGTGTTCGAGGTCCCGCTGCTTTCACTTTTATTATGTAATATTTCTGTGAAGCCTTGCAACATAAATGCTCAGGATCAAGTTTACACTGCTCTCATGTTGACCCCGAGATTTGTGTTTAGTTAAGGCTGAAGCACAAATTCTGTTTGTGTATTTACACACAGATGTTTTGCCAGACGCATGTCTTAATGGCTCCAGATATTTTCTTTCTCCAGGGTGCGATTGAGATCTCATGGCAGTTTAGAGTATGTAGTGCAAAGCTATTGTTAATCACTCTCTCTTTGACTATATATGATCTAACTTTGCACAAACTGCATTGAAATAACTTAATCAAAAATACTCAAACCTGACTGCGTCTGTGTGATGCGACGCAGGCGAATGTGCAGACCTCCCACTCACATTTAGTCTTCACATCGAGGCAAACATACGTTGACCACATCTCTAAATATTTGGACAACTCTAAGTGAGCTTGATGTATGTCGCCACTCTCTAGTTTAGCCTCAAATGTGAAAGTATGTGTACATTTATAAAGCCTTCGTGGCTTAAGTGCATTACACAGACTACTGCCATTTGATTTGATTTCACACTTTGTGTCTCACCCTCTCAAGCCTTCTCACCAAGTAATACTTTTAAATGGCAGGACCTGAGTTTGACCGCTGTACCTTTGCAGTGTGCTCATTTTCCATGGTGGTCTGTCTATGTTTGTCTGTTGGTCTTACTCAAAACCTTGAGCCTGATATAAACAATGTGTAAAAGGGAAAGAAAATAAAGTGCCTATAAAATGTGCATATTGATAAACCCTGTTCTTCTGCAAGTATTGTGTACAATACATTTTGGTAAGATATATGAAAAAATGTATATTGATAACATTTCTTAACATGATCATAAGATAAATGCAGTCTAATTGTCTTGAATAGAATAATGAAATGGAGTATTGGTTTGCATTTCACTTGAAATATTTGATTGATTTTCTTTAAAATTATTACAGCTAACATGTTTAAAATGTGTTTATCAACTCTTTCACCACTGCAGTCTACTCAGACTCCAGCCTCTCAGCTGCTCTCCCTAAAGGTTCATATTATCTGATGAGTGTTTCCTGCGAGGCGACCTCTGCTTGTTGTGACTGTGTGCTGCACGGCTGAGGGTCTGTGTGTGTTTGCTTTGTCTCTAGATTGCTAGGTTTAGTAATCCTACGTATATACAAAGTCACAAATGTCATATTCTGAACTTTGCGACACTTGTAATTATTTCTAAGCTGACAAACCCCAGACACGTGTTGAAGTAAATTGTTTATTCGAGTGTGTACACAGAGTGCTTGTTAGTTTACCCAGCTGAGAGCTGATGTGGTTAATATGCTATCATTTTGGATTTGGAGAGGCTCTGCTTCAAAACATCACAGCTGAACATGGGATATCTGGCATCCGAATTAATAATACGGAGATGATGTAAATACATAGCTACTCCAGTGGTTAATAATATGAATTGTTTATGAAACCTTCTCAAGAACTACCTTACATGTCATTATTAAAACCAGTAAAAATACCAGGCATGAAATCAGCAATGCAAACAAAAAGGAAACGGACATATTAGTTTGATGAAGACAAAGAACATGGTCTCACTGTGTATATATTTGTTTGAAAATACTTTGTCAGATGTATACTCAGTTACAGAATGAAAAACAGCCAGAAGCCCATTCATTTCTCCTGCAGAGGTACATTTTTAAAAGCAGGTCACACATACTTTCATAAAAAAGAAAGAAAAAAGAAGTAATTTCCTGAAACAGCTGGGTGTTGCAGTTTTCAGCAAATATCCCTCAAATGACTATTTTCAACCAGGGATTTTGTGCATTAGTGAGTATTTATGGCAGCTGAACAAGGTATTTAGATTGCACAAACTTACCACAGTCACCACGTGAAGAAACATGTGGCTCAGTGAAACTGTGTGGCTGATTGATGTTTTTATAATATCATTTGTGGATGAAAAATAGCAATATCAAGATTTTGCTTCTCACAAAACACTTTACTATGATCATTGTCGTTCTGGTTTATTCTAAGACTTTTTTTGGCATTAACTCTTTAGTTGTATTACAGTAAATTGTGTTTTTCCGACAAAAAGTTGGGATATTCTTGCACAGTAAAACACTACCAGGATTTTATTTGATTATCTGCAGTAGCAATGGCTGTAAGATAGTATGTTTCATAACTGCATGTCTCATATCTCAAATGTTCTCTCTGTGTGTTTGTGTGTGTTTTCTTCAGGTGAAAAGTGGTACAAACGTCATCTGACCTACCAGATCGGGAACTGGCCTCGCCACCTGTCTCTGGGCTCCGTGCGGCTGGCGGTGCGCGCTGCCTTCCAGCTGTGGAGCAACGTGTCGGGCCTGGTGTTCCAGGAGGTCCCTGAAGGCACCGCAGACATCCGGCTGGCGTTTTATGAAGGAGACCACAACGACGGGGCCAGCAACGCCTTCGACGGACCAGGTCAGGGAAACCACACTCTGATTCAAGTCACCCATACTTGTTATAAGTGTGTGTGTGTGATGATTGTTTTGGGTCATGAACTTGTGTGTGTAATTTGTTCTCAGTCCTCTTGCAACGCTTCCTGAATAAACAAAGCTGAACAAGACCTGTTGTGCGGTCACAATAACCGGATTACAGATTAGGATAATAGTTTGATTTTACACAGTGCTCTAAACAGAATTACACAATAGCAAGAGTTTACATGATTGGTAAACATTGTGTTGACTAAAGAATTTAAGGATGGGTGGTCACCTGCAGGAAGCATTGTATTAGTGCCACAGGTATGGTATTATCTATAATATGGTTAGAGCAGTGATCTGATCTCCAAATCAGTTTGCATGTTTGAGTTTTTAGCACTTTTTCACATTTCTCAAACTAATTTTAATAGCAACATAAAAAGGGAATAAAACCAGACGTTAAAGAAATTCAATGTAATATAAAAAGACACATATACAATTAAATATTAAAGTGAATTAAGCTGAAAAACATGAATCGTTACTTTAGAAAATACAGTTCGAGAACAAATTACAAGATTTTTCAAGGAGAAAAGCAAAGATGAGAAAACAAGTGTTTTCTTTTCCCTCCAGTGTTAGTTGTAGTTCCAGCTATCCAACTGATTTACTGATAGACCAAACAATAAGCTTAACCAATACTAAATGCTGAAAATAGACCAACTAAATCGACAACTGAAGAGCAACTTATCAAGCCACCTCTCAGCATTTGTGAATGTAAACCTTCTCTAACTGTTGCTCTCCTTGTTGTCTTTCAGGAGGAACTCTGGCTCACGCCTTCTTCCCTCGCCGGGGGGAAGCCCACTTCGACATGGCGGAGAGATGGACGCTGAACGGACACAAAGGACACAACCTGTTCATGGTGACCGCCCACGAGATCGGACACACGCTGGGACTGGAGCACTCCCCGATCCGCCACGCCTTAATGTCGCCGTACTACAGGAAGCTGGGCCGCAGCCTGGTGCTGAGCTGGGACGACATCATCGCTGTGCAGCAGCTGTACGGTGAGAGGAAGGGGCTTTTATGGTTACCTTTCGCAGCCCACCAATCTTTTGTGTGCATTAAATGTTGAATAAGCTTGGCTCAAAAACATTTGATTTAAAAGTTCTTGTCCAGATTAAAACATTTCCAAGATACCAAAGAGGCTTTACAGCTCAACTACTATATTATAGTAAATGTTTTCTTTGTGGTTGAAAAGTGTGTGGCCCCAACACAAGGTCAGGAGGAGTGTTAAAAGGTAGCACCTCCACTTAGGCATTTTTACCACTTTTTTCTCAGGTTTAAAAGCTGAAGGGTTGAGAGAAAAATGTATTTTACGGACGGTTGACAAATGTCTCACTGTCTGGCCTCAGGGCAGCTGAGTTAAAGATGGGGAAATACGGCTGCAGTTTAAAATGAACTAAGACTGTGATACACAAAGCCACTCACATTCATTGATTGCTTCTTTTGATCCAAGAGTTGCCTTTGAGGAAAACGCAGAATTAGAGTCATTTCTACTCTGCTGCACATATGATTGGAAGTCGTGGCACTGAGCTGGGAAAAGGGCAGAGAGGCAGCCTGAAGGCCACCAGCTGCAAACATAGAGTGAGAATAAGTAGAAAGGCCAAGCTGCTGAGAGTTTGTTAAAGGACGATTTTGGAAATAGTTAGCTATTTTTGGAGCCAGAAATCAACTCACAAATTAGTGCATTTTTTTTAACATTAACAAGGTTTGTGATGGTTTATACTCTGGTATTGAAAACATAAAATCTTGAATACAAGGAGTTGATACAACTTACCTGAACTGTTTTTATGTGTTTAGGAGTCTTTTCTATCAGGTCTAGTTCTAGGCCTTTCAGCTGCTGGGAAAAGTAGGTTTAAACTGAGGGCAGCAGAGGTGGTGTGAACGTCAAAATAACACTCACAGTGCCCTCAAACACACACACACACACACACACACACACACACACACACACACACACACACACACACACACACACACACACACACACACACACACACACACACACAAAAACACACCAATTATTATCAACATCCATCCTATCCATCACAGTGTTTACCTTTGAGTTTTGTCCGCTCTGTTTTGATAGATTGCTAGTGTTGTGTGGGAGCATTACACACGTCTGTTTGCATGACAAATATAATAGTTTCTGTGTAACGTGAGTGTGTCGTCCCTTCTGGCATGTGTGAGGCAGGTTTCCACACGTGGAGTTCCTCCCGCTTGTTTTTTCTCTGCTGCTAAGATATTGATTCAACCGCAGCATTTGCACAAGGGCACGGCCTTTTAAATAGATTCTACCCGACCTCCTCTGATACTCTTAATGTATGAAATGCAAATAGTACATTAAGTGCTTTCCCTGCTTAGACTCTAAATTGGGGTTTAGAGCGGCTGCTAAAGGCCAGTGACGTCCCAGCACGCTGCAGGAATGTTTGCATGACACACAATCATTTGGATAATTCAACACTGAACTTGAGGTTGAACTAAAAAGCCTGCGTCCAGACTCTTCGTCTTGTGTTTAATATCTGATGAGTCCCATCTGCTCTGCCTCTGGAGATATTATCATATCAGCTTCCCAAAATGTTTTTTGCCAGCCTTTTCTCCCCAGGGGCCTCCCTTACTCACTCTGGACATTTTAGCAACTGAACACTCTGCTAACACAGACACACATTTTCAGCTTCGTTACACTCAATACCTACATATGACAGGATATATTTTGTAAGAAGAGATACTATCATATAACAATTAGTAGATGTTTTAGTTTTTGTTCATTCACCTGATTAGGTTTTGAATTTAAATAAAAGCTAGCTGGGCAATCTTTGCATATACAGTAGTATTAAAAGAAAGATTCCATAACAGCTGACTGACATTTTTTCGATTGTTTTCAAAAAGTTTTGCCGGATTATTTAGATTAGGGAAGCGCACAGGTGGAGTTTATCATGTTTGCTTATCAGTTGATTTCCACCCTGTGGCAGTCATTTCTTCAGACTGCAGCTGCTCCCACGTAAATGTCAAGCAGCTCCAGAAACAGACCTGAAAGAGAACCGTAACTGACAGGAATGATGAGCTGGAGGCAGTGTCTGTGTGTGTCTGTGTGTGTGTGTGTGTGTGTGGTGTGTGTGTGTGTGTGTGTGTGTGTGTGTGTTGAACCATTCCTGATGTTGGTATTATGATCTGATAAGGAGCAGATGTGAGGCAGCCTGAATTATGTTCGTCTCCAGAGCTCCTCTGATTTCTCTGTGACAAGAAACACTAAGAGTATCTTAAGTTAAGCAACGCCCTTGTGGTTTTTCTTTCATAAGACAATTCATTTCCAGTAGGTCTAATCAACAGCAGTGGTATTCAGATATTTTACTCAAGTAAAATGTAAACTATATCTATCTATTATTATTATTATTATTATTATTATTATTATTATTATTATAAGAAGAAGAAGGTGACTTCAGGTGCAATACTCATGAAACGTCTTGTAATGACTGTGCTGATATAAACTAACACAGTTCTGCACAGATTGTAATAATAATAATAAAGCTTTATTTGTATAGCACTTTTCATACAATAGGTGCAGCTCAAAGTGCTTTTACAACACGGCTAACATCACAGATTAAGACAGAAAACAGGAAATGTTGGGTTAAAAATAAGAACCTTTTTGCACATAAAACAAGCACAATATAACAATTCAGGAACACAAGGAGGTAAAAGGTATGATAATAAAAAGAAGCCTCTTATACAAATCTAAAAAGATGTGTCTACAGCTTAGTTTAAAAATGTCCACTGAGTTTGCCTCTCTGATGTATATTGGTAGGGTGTTCCACAGTTTGGGAGCGTAATGTTGAGATGTAGTATCATGAACAGTAATACACTGTATAGGATGACATAGGGCTGTGCAATTAATCGTATTTTAATCGCAATTACGATTTTGGCCTACCACAATTACGAAAACAACATCATCGAAAAAAACTATTATTTTGCTTTGCTAGGTTGTGACAGTGCACTAGAACATATTTGATCTAATTAATTTTGGTCTCATTTATTTGTATTTATCATATTTATATATGTTTAGTAGCTTGTGGAAGTGCGCTCCAAAATATTTGTTGATCTTGTTTATTGGTATTTATTATTTTGATATTATTTATTTAAATGTATCATTTATTTTATTTATTTTTGTATTGGTTTTTCAGTTGAATTATACGTTCAGGGTAATCAACAGTTAAAAAGATACTGTTCAAATTATTATTTGTATTTGTTTTAAAGTTTAATAAATTGATTTTTTCAAATTCAATGAATAATCGTATTTAATAATCGTGATATCAATTATTGACCCAAATAATCGTGATTATGATTTTTGCCATAATCGCACAGCCCTAGGATGACATGCATATATTCTCCTGTGTATGAATGACAGTGGCAAAAATGTACTTTGTTACATGTTAATGCAACAAATGAATCCATCGTAGTATAGAAAACATAAACCATACTCTTCCACCGCCGATGAATGTAAACAGCAGAAGTTATGTTTGAGTGAACTCAGACATCCAGCCCTTATCTCACAACACTTCTCCTACACACACGCACACACGCACACAGGCAGGCAGGCAGGCAGGCAGGCAGGCAGGCAGGCAGGCAGGCAGGCAGGCAGGCAGGCACACACACACACACACACACACAGCTGTTCATGTGTTTTCCACTGTGGTGTGTGTATACATGTTTTCCCTGCCGTGTTCCTCCTGTTCTTGGGTGTGCTGATGTTATCCACCTCCTACACAAATGTTTGTTCAGCTCTTTGCAAACAAAATGTCTGTAATCATGTCTGAAGCACCGTCGTTTACTCTTGTGCTGCGGTATGTTTTTGTCCTGCTTTGACTCTTCCTTCATTCTTTTGTTCTCACGTGCCAGGAATCTGCAGAATCTGTTCAGAACGATAACAACTATTTTGTATTCCTGCGAGCAATTCACTGGGTTTAGGGTTCCAGTGTGCGCTCTATCTAGAATTCTCTTGTTCATTTCCTGGGCACTACAATGTCATCCATCAGTTTACATCAACTCAACAATTGAAATGTTAACATTATCCAAGTGGTTTTAAAGATGAAGTCTCTACTGTTTGTCGGTTTGTCCATGCTGTCCAATTAAGGAAACAACTAAAGTGCTTTTGGCGTGCATAAGAAATGAGACTGTCTGTGACATAATGTCTGTCCTCACAGCTTTGTTTTGTCGCTGTCCGTTTGAATTATTTGTGGGAAATGTAAGCACAGGTGGAAAGACAACTACATTACTCAGAGAGATTATATTACAGCACGTGGATTCATCTTTCCTGATCTCTGATGCCTTTTAGGTTCACTGTTTTGTTGCTTTGTCTTCGCTCTCAGGTAAACCCTCCGGTGATCGCCCTGTCAGGCTGCCCGGCCAGGTTTTGCACGCCGCTCTGCAGGAGTGGGAGTTCACGGAGCTTCACGACGGGCCTCAGAGCGCAGGGCAGCCTCTCTACTGCCAGGGGGTCTTTGATGCCATCACTATGGGTGAGCTTGGACGGAAATATTATTAGAAAATGACATTCAGCATTTCATGACTGTGGTTACTCTAAACCTAAAATATATTATTATCAGCAAACTGAAATAAACGTTCTGTTATTTTATGTATCTTTCTAAAACAAGACAAAGTGATATTACAATGATTGAAATTAAATAAAACCCCAAAAAGAGCAGTTTTCATCTAACCTTCTTAAAAAGTCATAGAATTGTTTGTGTTGAAATGTCATAGTACAGTATGTCATATTTCAACACAAAAAAAAGTACATAATTAAAATGTACAATAAAGCCATAAAATTGCCATACAAATGTCAAAGTATAGTATGTCATAAAAGGTTTTAGTACAGCTTGCCATAAAAAATGTCCCAGAAATGTCATAAAAATGTTATTGTATAGAATTTCACAGCAAAGTCATAGTACAAAATTATCATAGTCAGCCCTAAAAAGTCCTACAGATTGACATAAAACAGGTACAGCATAGCCATAACATTGAATTACAAAATATCAGAAATATGTCATTGTGTGCCATGAAAGTCACAGTAAAGTACATCAGAAAAACATGCCATAGTAATGTATATGTATGTATATAAAAATATTGAGATGTTTTATTTATCTCTTCTGTTTGTGTCTCCAGACCACAATGGGACGGTGCTGGTGTTTCGGGGGGGTGTGTATTGGACGGTCTCGTCTGAGGGTGGTGTCAGCGGCCCCCTGCCTCTCCGTCAGCGCTGGGCCGACCTCCCCCCGGCCATCGAAGCGGCTGCCTTCTCCCCCCTGGACTCCAAGTGGTATTTCTTCAAAGGTACTGCTTCACTGGACCTCATGTGACTCTCACACTTCCTTTTAAAGCCATTCCCTAACCTATTGCCTTACTTCACGAATCCAGCCCCTAAAATAGACTCTGATGTGCCCTTTAAATAGAAAAGTGCTATTTAAAGGCTTTTCTTCACTGAAGCTCAGCTGGAGATTTAAAGTAGCGTTACCTTTGGGCTAAAGGCTAAACACTTGTTTGAAGTTATGGCCAAGCTTAACACTCCTGCTAAGGGCCAACAATATGGCAGTGTTATCTAGATTCACTTACCTGCCAAATGCAGAAGAGCTTTATGCAAAATATAGACGCTCTATTAAAACATAATTTATAATATATACCTATCTTTATCATCTTCAAACATTTTCTTCTTTTATCTGTGACCTAAAAGAGGCACTTTCAAACACTTTGCTCTTACAAGAAGCATTCCACAAAACATTGAACCCTAAAACACTTGGCTAGTCGTCTCTGAAGAAGAATGCAAAATAGAAATCTTGGCTACTTTTTTACAATGGTTATACTTAGTTTAAAAGAACAGAGCTTATTGCATTTCAACTGAGTTTGTCTTGTGAATGATATGATGGTATGTGAAGTACTGAAATATGTGGAGCTACTATGTTCAAATATAAAAAGACGACCAAATGTTTTCTATCATAAAAAACCTTTACGTTTAGAGTGCCTTATAGTTGACGTATAGGATATGTAACTTCATGCTTTCCCTCCTTCTCTCGTGTTGTGCAGGGAAGCGGATGTGGCTCTACTCCGGCAGTGTTCTGGACCCAGGCTTCCCCAGGAGGAGCAGTGATTTGGGGCTGCCTCGCCACCCTGACTGCGCCTTCTACTACGCCCCTCTGGGTCACATGGTCCTCTTTAAGGGCTCCCGGTACTCAGTGCTCAACCTCAAAACTCTGCACCAGGAGCCTTACTACCCCCGCAGGCTGACAGACTGGACGGGGGTCCCCCAGGGGACCAACGGGGCGCTGACCCGACCCGACGGACGCCTCTACCTGTTCAGAGAGCAGCGCTTCTGGAGGTTTGACCCGGGGAAGGTGCGCGTCACCAAAGAGGGCCAGTGGGCCAAGGACCTGAGCTGGACTGGCTGCAGCAACGCTCCTCAGAGCAACAGCATCCTTTGACCAGCAGAGGGCGCTGCGGGCTGTTAGATACATTTGTTGAGAACACTATGATGTAATGGTGCTATTCGTTTTCACCACAAGCCAACATGGAAGCAAGAGGAAGAGGAAGAGGAAGAGTAAGAGCTGGGCTGAGAGTGAGAGGAGGAGGAAGAGGTGGGGTGAGAGTGAGAGGAGGAAGAATGAGAGGTAGAGCTGGAGGGAGAGGACGTGGACAAAGAAGAATACTCTCTAATGAAATGAAATGTTATCAACCATGGTTTGACGATGAGAGAGGCTGGACAGAGGGTTCAGCCTAATCTAAGCCGATGTACTGTTGCCTCTGTAATCCGGACACTTAAACTTGAAAACAGGTTATCAGTTTTTAGCTCTGCATAATTCATGATATATCAGTGCTTATATCTGTTGTGTGAAACGTATTTACTTCATTACTGTAATTGAATTGTTGGCATGTTGCATACTATAACTGTACAGAAATCCTGCACAATGTACTGTGGTAAACTTACTTTTATGCAACGCAGACACTGACCAACCACTATAAGTATATCTTTGTTGTTTATCTGAAGGACTGAGAAACAAAGAGGTGCAGGTGGAAGGCTAAAGGATTTTCAATGAGGCACAGGAAGCAGCAGTTACAAACTGGGTTGTGGAAAACAATGCATCACACTTAGAGAGATCCGAAGCATAGTAACTATGTGCTGAGATGTTGCACAATGTTATTTTTGAATAAAATATGATTTTTTTCAACAACTCATTTGTATTTCTTCATTTACTGTATTTCTGTGAATAAAGCAATCTTTCTCTGCAGAAACCTCTATGTACAGAGCATAGCCCATACAGGATGAAAGTGCTTTAGATTATGCTAAGCAGTGTGTAGTTGGGTGGTCAAACCATCTAGTATTATGAATGAAGTGTGTTATATTTGGTGCAAAAGTTTGCATTTGGTAAGTGTTTATGTAGTTTTGAGTGCAGTTCTTCACTTAGCAGGAGAAATGAGGTGTTTTGCACTTTGGGTGTGGGGTTTTGTGAATTGTGTTTAGCGTTCTGAGAAACTGAGCAATTAAAAAAGAAATGTGTGTTAGCAATCGAGAAAAACTGTAAGAGCATTCCATGGAATATAACAAAAGTGTTTCTGAAGAGAATTACCTACCTCACCTTTAAGAAATCTCACCGGCCTTATCTATTACAGAGACACTCCAGATCAACAGAGTTAGAAGTGAGGGTCGATGTCAGCAGACACAAAGTGCCCTGCCCTTACTAACTAATTTACTTTAAACAGTTTGTAGTTGCAGGATGGGGGAACTTGTGTTTTCTTATCCCCCCTCTGATCTCACCTCACTGAGTCCGTCCTCTGAACCTGGCAGGCAGCCTTCACCTGAGGGTGGAAGCCATCTTTGGTGTGCAGCGCTGCATTTGTACTGAAACACTGTGAAGAAAAGCGACTTATGGAAGTGAGCACATTGGACAGTGAAAGAAAAAGTGGATTTTTAAAAAGAAGCAGCCAGAATATCACAAAGTGAAATCGTCTCTGCCTTTCTCTACATTGTTGCCATCCAGAGAAAACCTTAATTACCATGAATAAGCCTAAAAAGAGCCATGAAAACAGTCCTTGTTTATTTCTTAAATATAACCAAAGGTAATAAGATTTTCTGAGGACAGCAGCATTTTCCAAATGTGCAGCCTAATCTCAGAGAAACAAAGAGATGCATTTAGGCCAAAATAACCTCATCGCTAATATTAACACGGTTAGTTTAAATTGTGTGTGTGTGTGTGTGTGTGTGTGTGTGTGTGTGTGTGTGTGTGTGTGTGCGCGTGTGTGTGTGTGTGTGTGTGTGTGTGTGTGTGTGTGTGTGTGTGTGTGTGTGTGTGTGTGTGTGTGTGTGTGTGGTACTAACATGTGGAAGGTGAGAAATGACCCGGTCCTTCTTCACAGGTGGTAACATGCTGCTGCAGTTGATCAATGAACACACTGTGTGTTGTTAAGGAATAATTCTTCTAGATATCTAACCTTTTACTCTGACATGTGTTATCTCCTTTAAGGAAAGGCCTTGGTGCCATATGTGTTGTTGTCCCCAGTGTGAGACCGGTCAACTTGACTGGCACGTAGGGTAATTGTTGTGAGAACACTGAAGCACTTCTTTATCGGTGTTTGTGGGCTCTCGGATGTGAAATCCTTGAGGCCATGAGCGTTGGACGCAGATGATTCAGTGTTTAGTCTACTCCTTCAGAGATGTTGATTTCTCTCTGTGAACCTGTTAAAAGGTCTAGCATAGAGAGAGGCTCTTCAGAATTGACGTGGCAACTCTACCGTGTAGTCAGAACCTCTGACTCTTTGATTTGTGATGTGAATCCTCCGGCCGAATACTCTGAATAAACCCATCAGTGTTTGACATCAAAGCTCCAACTCTCACCGTGTCTCCTTCCTGAGTCGGTGACTCCATGCATTACTACACAGAAGTTTCCTCCACATGTGTGACACACACACACACACACACACACACACACACACAGACACACACAAACACACACACACACGCCTTCAGGTTATCAAGCTCACTGACAGCAAGCCCACTTTTCATTCACTTCAAGACACACACACAAACCAGGGAAGATTGATAAGGTCTTCCAAGTTTTCCTGGAATAAAGCAAATATCAAAAAGTTAGCATTAATATATGCAGACTGTGCATTAAATCAGAAACATTTTAAAGTGAACTAACATTAACATAACATAGCGGAAAAGTGCACAAGTTTCATATAAAATAAAGGTATTTTGTTTTTGCATTTTTATTAACGCTACATGTTCTCGTATTGATAAGTCACTGTTTAAGGGAGGATGTGGTAGAAGCAAAGTGTGTTGAACAAACAGGATGGAGCATCAGCAGAGAAGGAAAAATAGGCATTTATAAAAAATTAAAAGCAGAAAAATCAGAAGAGTTTTAGTAAGTTTAACAACTGTACCTGAAACTGGAAGCTTAAACTGCTGGAGGTAATGTGTTCTGGGCCTGGAGATGTGATGTTATATCCAAGGGTTGCTGAGAAAATAAATCCAGAACAAAGCAAAATGAGTCTCACAGCACCGAACTGCATCTGCTGACTGACAGCAGACAGACAAACATTCAATTAATGAGATTCTCCCTGTATGAGTGAATACCTGAGAAACAGCTCTACCCTGCGGCCACAGGGTGTTCCTACACAATTCACTGATGATTAACAACATCAGTGTATCTCCAAAAATCAAGTGTCTTCTCATTTGAATGTGTAATTATGGCCAGCGGAGCTCCTTCTCCAACAGACTGCTGCAGCTCCGCTGTCACATGGATAGATACAGGAAAACATTCCTGCCCACTGCAATAACTCTCTATAACAAATCACCTCTGGCTGGCAGAGAACTCTCTGCTCCATAGCTTCTCTTAATAACTGGACTTGAACTCCCACTGTACATTTTACATTCATATTCAATTTAATATTGAATAATCCATTCTTGCAAAATAATATCCTGCTTTATATTTGTTACTGGAAATTTGTATTTCCACATGTATATATATTTTTTATTTTTTAACTTATAACTTTTTAATGCTATTTTATTTCTATTTCTGAAATATTTTGGACTGTTTATTTCTGTGTCTTCATTTTTCTTATGTACATTGCCTTGTGGTTTTTATGCTGCTGCAACGCAAACATTTCCCAAATTGGGATCAATAAAGTAACTATCTATCTATCTATCTTTCAGAGTCAAATCATGCACTCCATTACATTTATTTAGTACCTTTAGTACATTTTCAGAATTGGATTAATGATGTGAAATACAGTCAACACACAAACAAAATTAAACCTGGAGTAAAATCACAAGCTTCAGCCTACTAAGTAATTAAAACTAGCTACACATTACAAGCTTTGATAAACATTACAATCAAAACGTATACTATATTATTCTGAAATCTGCATAATGAGTACTTTTACTTTTGGTACTTTATGTATATTTTGATGCTAATACGTTTATTTTTGTGATTGAGTAACATTATGCAGGGATTTTACTTGTAACAGAGTATTCCTACACTTCGGTACTCCTACTTGAGTACATCATACTCTAGTTCTGGCAGAATAATCATGGATCCCGACGCCTCTTTCCTTCTCTTGTTCTCTTTTCTTTACGGGAGAGTTTAGCCTTCAAGAATCCAACGTTTGGTGCTCTCCACAAATATAAAAATGAATATTAAAAAAGTATTCCACTGTGTTTTCTGACGAGGCAATCTAATGTTTGTTGTCCACAGCTGACGTTATACCGGCCGGACTTCTTTCTGCGTATTGATAGGACTGCACGTAGTCCCTTTATCATTCTTAGCACACCTCTGCTAAGGGTCACTAGATCCTTAGCAGAGTTGTGTTAGCGAGTATTAACCTCTGAAATGTCCAAATTTACCAATCAGAATTGAGTATTCAAACAAAATCATGTTTGATAAATGTTTATTTATTTATTCAAGATGTCATTCAAAGTCATATTTCCTTCTTGTTTCCTGAGCACAGATGTGGAGGTGGTGAAAGCTTCCTGTGTGTGTGAGGAGCTTCCCGATCCCACCAGCACAGAAGAAGAAGAAGATGTAACAACGTCCTCTGTGCTGGTCGGGCTGGGGAGCTCCTCGTCCTCTCGGCTGGTGGGTGGAGCGGGGGTTGTCGGGGGCTGGGGTGAAGGGCATGGAGGTCCTTACTGTACTCACAGGGTCTGGGACTAAGCTGAGAGCGCTCTGCTGTGGTGATGGGTCTTTCTGGGATCATCGGTTGGTGATCCACTCTCAGCAAGAGGAGTCCTGCCCTGTGAGACAGAAACACAAACAATAAATACTCAAATATACAACCTCTGAACTGTTGCAAGCTGTTAAATGTAACCTCCAATGATGGACAAATATGATAAAACTCCAATAATAAATACAATCCTTGTGAGGGGATCACTTACTACGCCCCAAAAGACGACCCCGCTCTTAATCAGTTGTCATCCTTTCTTTTGGTGTGGTCTGCTCATCTTCTTCGTCCGAACATCCTTGAGTTTCAATCTTCCACGGAGTTGCTTTTTGTAGGAAGGTTGATGCAGCGTGGGTAATGCTGGAGACCTGTTAGAAAACCTGAAAGAGACTTGGAGACTTTTCGTGATAGTCACTGCTTTAGCACTATATGTTGCACCTAGAAAAAACTGAGCAGTACTTGAGTAAATGTGCTTGAATTAGTTTAACCACTCACTGTCTTAAACGATTTACTTACCTGTCTTGCAAAGCCATCTATACTTTAAAAAGAAAGAATACACAACCATACCATGTTAACTTACCTCTGGTATCAGCATCGACCATCATCACATTTGATCCAAAAGTAAAAACGATATAAAAAATTAAGTAATATATTAATAAAAGCCCATGTGCAACATTTGACCTATCGACCCAGCAAGACGTGTTTGAAGATGCCTGGGGCTTCATCAGTCCTGATAGAGGCAAAGGATTTCAAATCCTGTAGCAAATACTTGCAGGTGGGAGCTGCTGGACGAGAGGGGAGAGATACACCATCGTCTACAACGTCCTCTTCATCCTCTTCCTCTTACCTCTGCTATCAGCATTGACCATTATCAAATAATATTAAAAAGACAGTAATATATAAATAAAAAGCCCCAATGCAATTTTTGACTTATCACAAAACCTGGTATGAGCATCGACCATCATCAATTATTATCCAAAAGAAAAAAAGGTCGAAATGAAAAATGACATATTAATACAATTAAGCCCTGGTGCAAGATCTGACCTATTGCCAACCCAGAAAGATGTGTTTGAAGCTGCCTGGGGCTTCATCAGTCCTGCCAGACGCAAAGGTTTTCAAATCCTGCAGCAGATGTCCGTCTCAGTCCGAGTCGCTGTCTTCAGGGAGCCTGTGGTCCTCTGGACGGTATCTCTTGTCCAGGGGGGGGCAGGGGCCTGAGCTGGAGGGTGTCAAGTCCCTAAAGTCTTCTTCCCTGGTCCTTTTGGTGGAGAGGCCGAGGCCTGAGGTGGGGGTTGGCGAGTCCCTAAAGTCCTCTTCCCAGGTCCTCTTGGTGGAGAAGCCGAGGCCTGATGTCGATGGAGGGGCTGAGGATGGAGCTTCTTCAGGACGTTCCACTTGCGGCGCAGAATCCTCCGGAGGGGCAACAGGGCAAAATGTCTGCCAAAAGGTCACGGGTGGGCGCTGCTGGACAGAAAGGGGCACCATGGGGCAGCAGAGGCCTAAGGTGGAGGGTGCCGAGTCCCTGGAGTCATCTTCCCTGAACCTCTTGGTAGAGAAGCCGGGGCCCGATGTAGAGAGTGCCGAGTCGATGGAGTCCTCTTCCCTGATCCTCTTCATGGAGAAGACGAAGCCTGGTGTTGTTGGAGCGAACACTCCTGACCTCGGAGGGGCTGAGGGTGGAGCTTCTTCAGGACGTTCCAGACGCGGTGCAGAATCCTCCGGAGGGGCAACACCCAAAGGGCGAAATGCCTGCCAAAAACTCACGGGTGGGCGCTGCGCGACAAGAAGGGGCACCATGGGGCAGCAGAGGCCTAAGGTGGAGGGTGCCGAGTCCCTGGAGTCCTCTTCCCTGATCCTCTTCGTGGAGAAGATGAAGCCTGGTGTTCTTGGAGCCAACACTCCTGACCTTGGAGGGGCTGAGGGTGGACCTTCTTCAGGACGTTCCAGTCGCGGTGCAGAAACCTCCAGGGGGGCAACATCCCAAGGGAGGGAGCAGGGATGTGCAGGGAGGAAGCTTGGAGTGAAGGTCCCACGCAATACCTCCCAAACTTTTACCGGCGGGAATTGCTGAGTGAGAGGGGGGAGACGTCCGATATCGGCATCACCGTCATCACCGTCATCACCGTCATCACCGTCATCACCGTCATCACCGTCATCTTCTTCCTCCTCTTCCTCTTCTTCTTCCTCCTCTTCCTCCTCTTCTTCTTCCTCCTCTTCCTCCTCTTCGTCTTCTTCCTCAGAGGACAAGGACCCGTATCCAGAATCTTCGGATGTCCAGTCTTCCCCCTCATCCTCCTCTTCATCCTCCTCCTCTTCCAAATCCTCTTCCTCCTCCTCCTCTTCCCTCAGTCCATGACCTCCACCTATAAAACCGACAGCAAACTCACCTTCATCCTCGACAGCGTTCCTGACCTCACCTACCTCTTCCTCATCAGGAGCGTTGTAGACAGGGAGATTACCTTCATCGCCTGCAGGAGGATCCATGATGAAGTTCTCAGAGCCTGTAGGGGGGGGGGGGGGAATTCAGAGTGTAAGGATTTCTAGTCACAGGTAATATGTGGGATTATTTAGCAATAATCGATGACAGGAAAGAAATAGCACATGCATATCCTAACTATGACTTTAATTTACAAGACATGACAGGAGAACCTGTTAAAAGCCTGCTAAAACATAATTGTGGTTAGAATAACACTGGGGATAATACATTATATTATTGTTCTGATAAACAGTGACGACAAGAAATATGCTAATTGGGATTTTTGTTATTGGCAATATTATTTTCGTTATTTTAATATCTCCAAACTGGTTTTTTTATAAAACAGAAGTGCACATAAACAGCGCTCTATATTTGTTGGACAAGTAAAGGAGAAGCTTGCTCTGCGCATTTTACGCACCGCTTCTTCCGCAGCAGCAAAGCCTTCTTTAAACCAAAATGCAACATTACAAAATGTGCAAACAAATAAATGCTGACTGTGGGGAATGCAAGACCCAGATCCCGAGAAAAAACTGTGTAGGCTATGTGTGGACAAACTATAATTGGTTCCAAAAAAGAGGGTGCATTCAATTATATATGCAGCATTCATATCCATTGGACCATTGCGCAGAGTAACTGACTACAGTAATATAATGTAAAATGACCACAGTATTTGCAGACTTTCCTTTAGTTTATAAGTAATTATTTTTCCTATAGTTTAAGTAGGAGTTAGTCATCTTGGACGCAGACCGCGCACAAATCTCCCCCCTCTAAAACTAAACAAGAAAAGCCATTTCAATATTTAATGTTAAAAGGAAAGTGTAATGAATATGATATATTAGAAGGAGTAGCCATTTCTCCAATAAATAAAGCTTCAACAATCAGAACGAACGACACTCAGGGAGGCAGCTGCACAGAAGAACGTGCCCTGCAGGGAATTGTGCTTCGTTGCCATGGTGCATAACTTGGACATATTTTTTAGCATTCTATGAAATTAGACCCAATCGCCATTTTGTTTTTGTAATTTTTTGGTCGTTTTTCGACGATATCTCGCAATTAAATAAAAACTAACTGTGTTTTCAAATTACTGCACTCTTTATAAATACATTACACACATCTAGTGCTAAAAAAAAGTAGGTCTTATCCACAAATATTAATTTTACACGGAAAAAACGTGAGTGAGTTTCTGCTTTCTCCAAATTGGATTTTGAGCAAAAGAAATGCCAACATTCTATGAACTTTTCACCTCTAAACTACAAATATTGCACTAATTTCCACACAGAAACAGCTTTGTAAGATGTTAAGGGGATATATGAACAATTAAAAGGCAAAAAATGTGTATTTTTTAACGTTTTTTTTTTTTTTTTTACTTTTGAGTGTAGTTTCCCAACACGGCCTTTGGCCAGCGGCAGGTGCTGCTCCTCCTCTGGGGGCCCGGGGGTCTTGTTCAGCCTCTCCGGTTTTCCACAGCAGATCAGGGATACAGTACTTTTGTTTTATAGTAGTTTTGTTTCTCAGAAGTTTTGTTTTCCAGCAGGTTGAATCTCAAAGAGTTTTCTCTCCACAGGTGAGTTTTGCAAAAGGTGTGCTCTGGTCAGAGTCCAAGTGCAAAGTGAGCTCAGAGCGGTCAGCAGCTGCAGCCCCAACGTTCGGTTTCCATGACAATGACGCACGTACGTGACCAAGAGAGGCCTTTTACCAAATCTCATACTTGTTAAATATGGTTTTGTTTAATTAAAGGCTAGAATTTATTTTTCCTTTTATGCATGTGCAGTAGTTTATTTTCCTATAGTGGGCTACAGCAGCTTCATCCCGTGTTTTATTTTTCTCTCGTTAGGATAAATTGCTCCTTTTTGTGTGTTTCTGCCGCTTTCGTTAATTTTGGAAACGAATACAATCTCTAATAATCTCAGTTTGTGTGTGATTGCCTTTTTTTTTTTTTTTTTTTTAATATTTCACCTTAACCAACCCGTTTCTGCAGCAGCCTACAACGCATCTAAAGTTGAAATCGAACAGATGATGTAAATAAAACTCTTTTTCGTCTTTGTTATGATGTGCAGTGATCCTTCATTGTAGTATGATCAGATATTTTACAAATGATAATGTATTTTACCTTTACCTGCATCCTCCATGGTGATAAAATTATGGAGGATTTCCTGAGCGTCAGTCAGTAAATGGTACAGGCTCACAGATACAGTAATGCCTGCTTTTTGCCTTCAACACATTCTGGATTCTGCTATCTGAAACAGACATGCAATTTATACACAGAGAGACTAGCTGAAAATTGGTCCTTCAATAGTGTTTAATCTGTCAAATAGTTTACAGATTGTTATCTTTACGGTCAACTTGTATATTTTCTACTCTTTAGTTCTGTTTTTATTTTTGAAGTGTTTCTATTTTATAATTGTTTATTTTCTACTCTTTAGTTTCTAATTATGTGCATGCCTTGTTTTTGTATGCTGCTGTAACAAAAAAATCTCCCAATTTGAGATCAATAAATATACCTTATCGTAGACTTACTGCGTGTAGGCTATTTACAATTGGACACGCGGTTGTTACATGGGTAACGTGTAGGCAAAGTGTTTCAAGAATAATTTAGGATTAAGATCAACCTTTTTGTAACTCACGACGTCACGAGGGGATATTCTGTTTTTCACTCAGGTGTTATTTTACAATAAAGAAATAGCCTACACACACCATACTAAATTGTAATACTTCTCCGTTGTAACTAAAAGTCCTGCAATTAAATATTACTTAACTAAAAGTCCTGCAATTAAATATTACTTAAGTAAAAGTACGCGTATGATGTATCTCAAAATTGTACTTAGGCTAAGTATAGTCTACTTGAGAATGTAGTTTAGTTGCTTACACCAGGGGTTCCCAACCCCCGGTCCGCGGACCGGTACCGGGCCGCGAAGGTGTTACTGCCGGGCCGCGAAATAGCTGTGAGTTTATCGTAATATTTGCAGAATTATAAATAAATACAAATATTTTATCATAATATTTTTTTCAAAAACTGTTTAATTTTCGCACCTATGCCACCAGTCATATTATTTCATCCAGTAGCTAGTTAATCTTTCACCAGAAAACGGTTGAAAATGGCTTTTATGATGTTCCGAGGGATTCGGCGGCTCAGCCTAAGGTCTCAGCCTCTTGTGCGCATGAGATGCCGCGTTCACACCGGAGTACTTTTCACCGTACTTTTCGCGTTTAGTTCCGTTAGTACCCCTTATGTCGCGTTCACACCAAAAAGAGTACTTAATCTCGGGAACTTTTACCCCCATTTTTAGTGCCCGCTGAGAGATCGTACTTTCCTGTGGGAAAAAAGTGCCCCAGTGCTGATTGGCTGGGCGAATTGCAAACCACAACTGTGAAAATGTTGTGTAGAGCAGCCATTGTTTTTCCTCGCTACAAAAACCCAGCGCACCGACGGAGAGTAGTTTGTTTTTGAAAGCAGTTATGGCAAGCATCAAGAAATCATCGGAGCGGTGGAGTGATGAGGAGGTGTCAGCGCTTCTGGAGATCTACGCCGAGGACGCGACCCAGGGAATGCTACTGAAGCCAGTTCAGTAGCTTTCACTCGACCTGGGAATCGTGCACAGCCCCACGGCATACCGGCTACAAATAAAGAAACTCAGGCAGGACTACAAACGGCGGATTCAGTGGCCAACGATGACGACCACGACGAAGGTAAAATAAACTACATGCACTGGGGTTTTAATCTGCACAATAATGGTCTCAGATGTACTTTTATTTGCTCAGTAGATCAAGCTAGCCATGCTAGGCTGAAATGGCTAACACCGGCCCCGAGCTAGCTACATCTAGCTAGCTAGATATTCTCGGCCGCTATGAAAACGTTTTGACTTGTGAATAACTGTGCAGTGTTTCTGTAATTTGCTTCACTCATGGCACTAATCGTCTGTTTCAGGCGAGGATGGACAACTCTCAGGATTGCAAACAAGCGAGCTTTGCATTCTAGATCACAGTGCTTGTCGTCCCCCTTACCAGCAACCAAACGCAAAGGTACACACACTGTAACTTTGTCTTGAAAGAACGTTACGCATCGAACTGATGTTCACAATCATGTTTATTTCCTTCTTGGTACAATTATGAAACAGCGTAAAAACGTATTCGCCTAGACCGGCATTTACAAATGTTCGCGCCTTTTTACTCTCTCACAAACATTGTAAACATCCGGGCTAGAGGTCACATGACTTCCGGTAAGAAAACTTGCCTCAACAACATTAAACAAAGTTCAAGCATACATGAAGCACTCTTCAAAAATACAAAACAATAAAGAAGGGCACTTTGAGCGGCAGCTACACACACACACACACACACACACACACACACACACACACACACACACACACACACGTTGTAAAACTACATGGCGACTAAACAGATCTTGTATCTTGCTTATTTTCCCCTCTTAGGTAAAGCGGACACGAGATGCGAATTTCTTTGACACCGTCCAGGCGTTGGAGGACCGGCGTGCCGTGGTGAAAGAGTCGATGCACGGGGATCAGATGGTGCTGTTCACCAAGGCCCAGGAAACGGAGGACAAGATGCTCACCAGTTCATTTTATATTATTGTTATTACTGTTATTATATAGTCTTGATACAACTGACACTTTATTTTATATTGATAATGTTAATTTACATGTACAACTTCTATTTTATTTACATTAAAAATGTGAACTTCTATTTACTGTTAAACAGATCCTGTATCTTGCTTATTTCTCCCGACACTTTATCTTTAGTGACCTGTGTAGCATCCTATACATCACATGTAAGTGATTATTCTGATACCATCATGTTTCATCGGTTATAAACTGGCAAAGCTTTATTTGCCATTTATTTATCATCAATGTTGCAACCTTGTGGAGGAATGGCAGGGGCACATACACAAATATGATAATTTATATCATTTTAAATATTATTTGACCTAAAACTAAATGTGTTTATGATTGTCCTCTGAGGAGGACATGGGGATTTGCAAACTTTTAATTCCCCCCCCCATTTTACACAACACAAAATGGAGTCCACTATGGGCCGAAACTAACATGTAGGTTTCCATAGTGTTTATGGCAGACGGATGCAGTGGGTCTCAGGAAGATATATAATAAATAATAAAGGTGGGTTTGCTGCTGAGCCTATTTACTGTGCATACAACACACCTGGCACAGTTTATTGTTATTATATTGCCACACTGTACACTATTGTAATGTTGCCTGTCTTGACTGGAAAATAAAAGAGAGAAACAAAAGCACTGTACAAAAGATCAGCTTTATTGTCAAAATGTTTACAATGTACAATTTACACGCTGTTCAGTGTCTTGCCCCCCAGCCTCGGCAATGGCTGGCCCATCAAGCTGGGTCGGCGGTAAGGCAGTCCATTCGTCCCTGTACTCATCATTACTTTCACAAAGGTTATGTAATATGCAACATGCTGCCACCTGGATTTTGATCTTGTCCATCTTGCAGTCGTTTCTTTTCATCAAGCACCGCCACCTGCCCTTCAGTCTGCCAAAAGCGTTCTCCACCACCACTCGTGCTCGGCTTGTTTTGTTATTGTGCGCAAGTTGCTCAGGCTGCATTAACTCAGTTACAAAGCTGTATAACATGAGCACAAACAGCACAACTTCAGTCGACTCCATCTCCATCATGTCTGAGGTCGGAAGGTAAACAACAGACGCCTAATGTACAGCGAGTGGGTGGGCGTCGCAGTATACGCGGGAAGTTTTTCTTCTTCTTCTTCTCTTGTTTTGTAGCGGATTGCAAACAACTTTAAGGTGCATACCGCCACCTACTGTACTCGCCGTGAAGTGGTTTGTGGCCTGCCAGTAAAGCCAAAGCAGAAGAAGAAGAAGTGACGTCAGCGGCTCATTTGCGTAATCTTCCCTCAGGGAAAAGTACTCCGGTGTGAACGCGATCCCTGTGCCCTGGGGTAAAAAGCGCCGGGGCTCTGAGTGCCGGAACTAAGTACAGGAAAGTACTTGGTGTGAACGCGGCAATATTTTGAGTTTAAATATGTTGAAGCCAAGCTCAGCAACATCATGTCATGAATGGATTAAACAAAACGTATTCCCATTGGTTTATACATGTTGAAGCACAGAGTGTTTACATTGCAGAGAAATACTGTATAGATGTTAACCATAGCCTTGTGCATAAAGGTAAGATAATAAAAAAAATGTGTTTGGTTGTAAGTATGCTTTTAAAACCATCTTCTTTATCTTGTAGTATTTGCACACTGACAGAAATATTAAAATATTTGTGTTTTTTATCATTTCTTCTGCAATGTCACAAGCACATACATTGTATAAATGACTGTTACTTACTTTGGTCTGTGATTGTTTGTTGCCTACTAATTGCTTGCTTCAGCAAAGAACCTTAGACCTGGGTCTGGGACTCCCAGTAAAGTCATAAAAACTGAACTGAGTTTCCAGGAAGCGCAGCATCATGGGACATTCTGATTCAGTTTCCGACCTACAGTACAGTTCATGGTAAAGACCAGTGGCAGCTGTTATCACACAGTTTACAGCGGTTTTGTTTGTGATGCATTTTAAGCATCAATGATTCTTCTGTCACTGTGAATGTTTCAAAATGTAGCCAACGGTGAAATGTTCCGATGAAGGCCAAACCCATCAGTAGTTATTAATCGGTGACTCACTTTTTTCACTTGTCATGCGATCATCCCTGCAGGTGGTCATTTAGTCTCTCAGTCTAAAACAGATCACTGGTTACTTTAGAGTACACTAATGTCATCTGTTGAAAGGACACACACAGTTTATAACCAGAAAACACAACAAATGTTTTTTTATCTTTTAATACTATGTCTTCATGTTAAGCTTCACTGAACATTTTAAACACTAAGGACACTCCCAGCTGATGCTTCCTGACTTTTATACATTTATTGTAAACATTCACAACTCCTTCAGCGTCGAGTTGACCGGTGAGCAGCTCATACTGTACAACCCTATATGATGTGCATTTTGTATACACTGTCCATGATGCTCAAGTGAAAACCACATGCAGGTTTAGCTGTGATTGAAAGCTTGACTGACAGGAAAGACGCAATCTGTGTTGTAGAAGACAACATTTTGACCTAACTCATCAATGAATTAGATGCATAGTATTTTCTCTCTTCACAATACAACAATATCTTGATATATAAGTGATTGCAGCCATCTGTACCTGATCAGTCCAATACGTTTTAAGTTTTCACTTAAGTTAATCTGTCTGCTGATCCCTCAGCTTACTGCCTTACAGTAATCAACATGTCTTAGTCCCAGGACACATTTGGGCTGTTTTAGACACCTTCTATACTAATGGTTAGATTTATTAAATATATATTAGAAGACTTTTTGTAGTTTAAATGATCTCTTTAAGTAGCTAGTTAGAACATCCTGTTAACTGTAAGAAAGTTCAATCCTATTCAATACATTTTATCTGGTGTAGTCAATCAGATAAATATTTAAACACACAAATACTAGAGTCATTATTCATTTCAAGTGCATTCAAACAAATGTAATCAAAGCCACTAGGCTATACTTGTACCGTGTTAGACCTGCAGCGCTGTGGAGAGCACTCGCACTGAATCAGATCTCTCATCACGATCAACAGCGACACAGACATCAGCATTATTCAAAAGGCAATTTGAGACAGACACTGGCATTCGCACCCTGACAGGAACATTTTGTAAAGAGCATTTCCTCCAGGGTTTGTTACAGGGCTCCATTTTAGCTGCACAAATCATTAGTTAGATCTAAATATAAAAGACATTGAGGATATGAATACCCGCAAATATCACTCCGCTAGGCTTTGAACAATTCTCACAAATAAATCTACAATATTGTATGATTATAATCTATTTCAAGACTTGAGGTGTAGTAGCAGGGATTCAGATGAAGAACTCATCATCCGTCTTGTGTGTGTGTGCTGACAGCAGCTCAGCAGTAGTCCTGCTCTCTATGAAGGGTCCTCTGGGGGGGCTTTGTCTTGCCGCCACAGTCCTGCCGCTACAGGCCTTCCTGGCTGCGTGCGTACATCCCGCGGAGCCCCAAGTCCCGGAGGAGACCTGAGGGTGTTTGTGTGTCCGTGGCAGACACTCAATCAGCTCCTTGGCCAGACCCTGGACAGCGGAAGCCCCCACAGCTGCAGGTCTCTCAGGGTGAGGAGTCATCAACAGCTCCACGGAGGAAGAGCGAGTGAGTATTTTGACTGCCGAGTCTGAGAGCAGTGAGACTCCGGTGTCTACGTTGGTCTCTGGCTCCTCCTCATCCTCTTCCAGGAGGAGATGGGACAGAGAGCGGGTGATGGAGGGGCGCAGGGGGGAGTCGGGGTGATGGGTGATGGAAGGGCGCAGGGGGGAGTCGGGGTGATGGGTGGTGGAGGGGCGCAGGGGGGAGTCGGGGTGATGGGGGGTGGAGGGGTGCAGGGGGGAGTCGTGGTGATGGGGGGTGGAGGGGGGTGCAGGGCTGCTGCGCTGGGAGGAGTAACAGGAGCTGCCTGGAGGGGTGCTGCAGCAGCTCCCTGACCCCTGGCTCTCTGCTATCCCCCCTCCATAAAGCTTCTCCAGGGCTGGGTCACTGCGCGGTCTGAGGCCTGCTGGGACACAAAAGAGGGCACTGAGAAACGTTGGCTATTGAACTATGCTCAAATAGTATTCAAAATGCAATTTCATTGTCTAAACTTTTTTTACATTTAGTGTAAGGTTTATTTAAATTCATCAAAGTGTGTAAAAAAGGAAAAGTATTGAGCAATTGAAAGTATGTCCTAAAAACGGTCTAGTATAGCATAATATTCAATACAAAAAATCAAAACGATGTGCATCAAAAAGTCAACAAATGGTCAAAGTAAAGCATTCCACACTCGGTAAAACGATCTGCTTATCTATCTATATAGCTTATCTGCAGCATATGTATGTATGTGTGTATGTATACAGTAGTGTGTACGAGTATATGTATTTGTTGCATGCATGTATATGCATATGTATTACATGCATATATATTCATTTAAAGTGGACCTATCATACTATATTTGAATAATATAGTGTAGGACCATACCTATATAAGGCATATTTATACTTTTTTTTTTTCAAAATACCAAACAGATCATGCATTTTATAGCCATGCCTCATTTTGCTCAATTTGACATTTTTTAGCTCTGTTTTTACAAGGGCAGATTATGTGAGAACAGCACCATCTACAGGCCTGGCATATGTACTACAGTGTCTCCAGCGCTTTCGAACGGCAATGGCCGTGGCTGTCTCCTCCTGATTGGTGGAGTTGGCCCAATAGCCGTAGCGCCACTGTCCTGACGTCAGGACAGTGTTCAAATCTGGATCAGTTTTTATCAGATCCGTTGCAGCCCCTTTTTTAGAGATTTGGGTATGGAGGAAAATAGAGAGGGTTGTGTTTTCTGACACTTGGTGAGTTCCCTGGAACACCGGGGACACATATTCATGTATAAAAGACGTACAAAAGTGCATTTTGCATGATAGGTCCCCTTTAACAATGTTTCTGGTAAATAATCTTGTGTATGAGGCCCACTGGCAGTGAATGTAGGGGATTACTTTAGTCGTTGTTATTGTTTGTTTGTGTTCTTCGTAATTGTTCTTCTCTTTGCACATACAATCAGTACAAACCACTGTCTCATTTGTATGCATATATTTTGCTTTCCACTTCTAAATGACAAACACTGTTTATGCATTGTCGAAACGCAATAAAAAGATTTTTGATCTGACAAAGTCAAAGTAATATATTACATAAAAAAGTCATAGTATTATGCCTGGATCTCGGGTCCCTGTGGGGGGGGGTCCCTGTTGGTGTCTCTGGGGACAGGTTTTGGGGAGTGGACTCAGTGTGTGTGTACTGACCCTGCCTGTGTGTGTGCCGGGGCATTGTGAGGCTGCAGGGCGACAGGCTGGGGCCCTGGGCAAGGCTCCTGAGCTGCACCCCTTGGGGGGGCACGCTGGGGCAGGTCAGGGGGAAAGCACAGGTCAGAGGTCGCTGAGGCTGAGCCGGGATTTTCACCTGCAGCACGGAGGGACAGAAGGGGGGGGATTATGATTTACACCAAGACCACAGAGATTTAGACAAGTTAAGTCACTTTGACGGAATTAACATAAACGCATCTTACATATGGCTACTGACAGCTCGGAGCTGGTTCTGTGAGAGAATGCAACCACATGTCCATTTGATTTAATCTCACTGAGAGAATGAGTATGACATAATTCAAATAACTGAAATTAAGATATTAATTTGATACTAATTGGAAGCTACTCAGTATTCCCTATAGGAAATTGGCCAACTCCATACTGTGTAGAGCTTTTTCAGTTCTAAAAATAACTTTTTAGTAGAACAAAGATCCCACTCTCTGGACTGTCCAACTCGTGAGATAATATAGAGTTGTCCCCTCTAGCAAACTGCCATGTGCTATGTGACAAACCTCATGACTAAACCTGACATAAATATAGTGAAAGCTGTTCCTATATCCACTGTTATCTAACATGTTGTAGAAAGGGTGGAGCAGACTCAAATATTAAAAAAAAACATACCAATCAGTCATTAAGCCTCATGTAAAACATTCATTAAGCGTCAGGCAGCATGAAGCATGTGCACATTTTGACACATTTGCTGTGGCATTTAAACATTCCCTTACCTGGAAGAGAACTTTGTTTCCATCCAGGTCCTCTGTCTGCCAGCGGGAGCCGCTGATGGGGGTGCAGGGGTTGGGCAGCAGAGGGACTAGCTGGCCTATTTCCTCCACACTAAACTGCAGCACGGCAGAGCTGCAGGGCTCCACCCGGACCCCTGGAGACAGCTGTTTTAACGCCAGCTGCATGCACAGCCCCGGCTCTGTGTGGAAAAGGTGATTTTAGAACTTGTTGAGGATTTTCGTTCCTTCTATTTATAAAAGAAAATCTAAGTCAGGCACATTATCAGAAATTGTTACAACCAAACTACCGGACATTGAAAACTCTTTTTCTTCTATTCTTGGTCTTTTCACTGAGATTCCAAGGCTTACCAACACCATGGACATATAACGCTCAGTTGCTGTTACAACCTATTGACAATTTCACCATGTCCATTTACGTATTTCTGATTTATTTAAGTAGGTTGTTTAAATGGATATGTATATATATATATATAAATAATGTACTACTCATATTTGTATATATTTTTATTTTTAGGATAGTTATGTATTTACTTTTTTATAGTAATATCCGTTTGCATCATCTTGATTATTTATTTTATCCGTTTTTTTTTTTTTTTTTTTTTACATTTCTATTGTTATTTTGCAGGAAAAACAAAATAGCATTCAATATATTTGTCAAAAAAAGCTCATCCTTAAAGTTGGACTTGTTGAGATAAATATGTTCTATTTTTAGTATAGAATATAAACACAAAATCAAAGAGTAACACTCTTAAGCCGTACCTGTGTGGAGCGTGAACCAGCAGAAGCCGGTCTTCTGCTCCTCCGCCTGCCGCTGCAGCACCGTCTCATAGAGCCGCACGGCGTCCTCGTAGTTGTCGTATCCACTGTAGAGTGTCACACGAAGTATCTCTCCTCCACAGTGGACTGGGCGCACCCCCCACACAGGCATGCCTGCCCCCAAACTGTAGAAGTCTCTGCTGGGCAGGAGGTAGGGCCGCAGCATGGCGTTGGAGGGGGAGCTGCTGGAGCTGATGTGGACCCCCCCGGTCTGGCTGCCGCACGTCTCAGTGTGGTGGTACTGCCAGGGCGGGTGCTGGAAGAAGTCCAGCACTTTGAGGATCCGCTCCTCTCCGTAGGCCTCATGGAGGAAGAAGGTGATGGCCACAGAAGGGTAGCCTGAAACATTTTTTGGAAAGATATTTATTCTCAATCAAACTGAATAAAAACAGATGCAGTTGGCAAGAGGAATTGTTGTGGGATGACATTGTTTACTTCATACAGAAAGGAAATGCATTGAGAGAATGACATTTGTTGTTGACATGAAAATGGGTGACATTTCCATCATGTTTTGAGGTCTCACATATGGAAATTATTATATATATTTTTTAAATACTTAAGGTTTTACTAGCACAACCACATGTTGCATGCCTGCAAATTAAATGCCTAAGACCTGACAGTAAAACAAAATAGTATACAAGTATAATCAATACAACAGCACACAGTGAAGCTCCGTACCTGCCACAGGACAGAGGTGTGTGTAGCTCCTGAATGGGGAGGCCCTCTCGGACACATGGAAGATGCGGAGGCTGGGGCAGAGCCAGCGGAGCAGGCGGTCCAGGCTGTGCTGCAGCAGCAGGGAGTCCCCGGGGTTGGCCAGCAGATGCAAGTTCATCGGCAGGAGCTGAGGCTGCCGCTGCTGCCTGACCCGTCTGGTCACAAGCTCAACTAGGATTCAATCACACAAATAAGTACTCAAAGATAGTTTGGACAGGTGCAAGCTTGCAAATGCTTAAACAGGGCAGCACAGAGCCGAAGTCATAATAACAATAAATGTCTATTTAGTTAAAGCTCCTTGGCACACCAATTGTACACATCAAGATCAGTTTCCTTGCAGTGGGTAATATGACTCAGCTTGTCAAAACTGTTGTTTAAAGTCTTCTTTGGAAAGGCCACGTTACAACTGACAATACAAGATTTTGGTTTGTGTTTTAGTATTAAGTTAAGTGCCAAAAAACGCACTGATGCTGCACTGTGTTTGGAAATACAGCAATTCCAGTATGTCTAATCTCCACTACTATACTATAAACTGCAGCCTCACTCTACTTAACTGTTTACAGTGTTTGTTCTGCGTAATATTTACCTCCATTGAAAGTGTTATATAATATACCAATCCAGGCTGAAACTGGGTCAAGTTTGAGGAACATGAACAGGGAATAGTCAAATAACAATAGAATTGCATAATAGAGCTGAGGCCGTTTACAAAATGAAATGAAATAACAGTCAACATGTATGCCATATGCATGAAGCTGCAAAGACTATAATAAAAAAAGTCCCATGTGAGTCATGAGGGTTCAATTACAGAGTGCTCTTTAGCTTCTGTCTGACTGAAAGAGTACTTACTGTCAGAGGATGACATCATGCTGCAGTCAGATCTGAGACACAAAATAAAAACACATGAGTGATTACGTTCATTCTTAAACACTTTTTTTAGGCTGGAGTTCAGACCAAAATCTGTCTCCATCTTGTGGTGGTTGGCTTGGAAACGTGCCCCTTGGTCACCATGACAACACATTATCTGTTGTGAGCTAACATAAAAGTCAATTTATGAGAAAACACCTAAAAGAATTAAACAGCTTTAAACACCCATAATTAAGTGCAAATAGGGATGACACATAGTTGCTTCTACTTTAATTAGTTAGCCCATTCAAGATGTATTCTCCTGGTGAACGTTAATTTCCATTGTGCCTACAAAAAAGTTGGATAGCTAACGTTAGCCACATTAGCTAACGCCGATAAACAGTTATACTCACTCGGCAGTTTCAGCTCCAGAGTCCACGTTTTCATCGTAGGATCTCCTCTTTAACAGCGCCACTCTTCCAAACATCGTCCGGTAGCTTTACTTTCTTCCACATTGAGTCGAGCCATCTGCACAGAAGTTAGTCAGAGGAGCCGTGCGGCGGGTTGAGAGTGAAAAGCATCCCGTCGGATTTCTCTCCGCAGTCTGCTGCTCCAGAAAAAAAAGAGGCACTCTTTTTTTGCCGGGACTGTGACGTCACCAGGCGCCGTTATGTGTACAAATCTTATATTTTGTAAAGAAAAACCTAAAACTAAAGAAGCTCTCAGAGGAAATACATGCTGGACTGTGTTTGAGGAGTTATTCACTGAGGCTTTTATGCTAAAGTGTGGACGAAAGCGAGCAGCACAAGTTGCTTTCAATCCAAAACCGTCTGCCTGATAATAACAGAGAGCAGATGGCATGTGTCTAACAAAATGAGAAGACAAAGGACACAGGCCAGACGGAGTGACAGATTTAAAAGTGTAGGGGACGTGTGGAGGGGAGGCTCTCTAAACCCTGGAAATTAAAGACATTGTTTGTTAATGCCTTGTTAAGAGCATTACACTCGCTTTTGGAGCACACCTCTTTTGACCAGGTTATGACAGGATCTGCAAGACAGCACTCAGTTTCTTTTATTATGCGTTCAGTCTGTTTATATAACCAGCAGAAACTAACCCAGTTCAATAAAATACATCCTACAAATTACTTAGTGTTGAGAGACTCAAAGTGACCAATGGTGCATGGGTATCTTATTATAGCCTATTCAGTCTTTTTTTAAATCTGTACAGCTATGATAGGCAAACTCCCTGTTTTAGATGTGATTTCCAGCTACCTTGCTCTCAGTGGTGGCTTTTTTGTAAATGTCTGAGAAAACTGTTTAATTTTCCTACTATGCACTTTGAGATGGAATCATCTGGGGGGGGGGGGGAGTGATGGAAATATTTAGAGTTTACTTTAAGGGCATCATGAAGCATGTGGCGATGGATGTCATGTGGTTGTTTTTCTTGTGTGTTAAACAGCTGTATGTTTCATAGTGAATATCTACAACATGTATGTTATAATGTGTTTTGTTTTTGTACAGCTGCTTATTTGGCCATGTCTCTCTTCTAAAATAGATGTTTGATCTCAATGGGATTTCCTAGTAAAATAAAACAACAAATTAGGAAATAAAATAGGAACCTAATATGCAAATAAACCATGACACGGAAATATTCCAATTAATGTTTAAAGCCCAGCTCATTATGACATTTTAATTAATCCTGTAACTTTTTTATACTGTTTATTGCAGGCTATTTAATAATTATTGTTATAACAAGCTCTGTTTTAAAAGAGGGATATTTTAACCGTTTAATGGTTATATTACATATTTTGTCCATTTATATCATTATTTCAGTTCAATACAGTTAACATCTAACACTAATCTAAAGTTTGTTGGAACTGTTTTAGATTGATGTTGATTAAACAATTTGAAAGACATACGTTCGTGGTGCTTGGGTTGTTTATTAAAACGTTGTTTTCTTATTTATATCAGAGGGTAAATATTAGAAACACTGTTTAGTATAATACAATATGCATCAACGGCAAGAGGACCTGCAGCCTAGAGAAAGCCCAGAGAGTTGAATCCACTTTGTGTAAACACATTTTAAGTGAAAAAGAAAACTATTCACTAACTTCTTAAAATAATGTAGTAAACAATGTACTTGAAAAGGCCTACAAAGTTCCTCCAGTGGAGACTAAGCTAAGCTTTAATTATGGTCAAAGAGGCAAGTGCCTCATGTTATCCAAGGCCTTCGCATGAAAGACGTTAAAAAAAGAAAAAACCCATCCCGTAATGTTTTTAATCTACATTTAATATGATGAAAACAAGGCCCTGTACAATCCACCTTTGCAGTGAGTACAATAATTATTTTACAATTTGTACACATTAAACCATGGTGCTAGACTGGTTCCATCTGAGGAAAATGCAGTCGAGAATGAGAAAAAATAATCCTCTTTAAAAGCTGCACCACAAGGAACCATCCATTCAAACAGAGGAGATAATATTTTTGCCCGAACATACAGCAGGCCTGAAGTGAAAAATGTTCCATGAGAGACCACACACCGTTTATGGAGCTTTTACGTGTCGTATTCCCCTGGTTGATCCACTAGATAAAAGCATGCCGTGAAGCTACAGCTCTTGATCTCTAACCACTAGTACAGACCTGGCCAAAATATTGAAAATGGCATTAAATATTTCATTTATGTGAGGTGCACTCAATTCAAACCGGACATTAAAACAACCGCAAAAAAAAACGACATATTTTCAACATAAATGAAGCACTCTTCATGTTTTCTCCAGTACTCAAAATGTCTTTGACTGCTGTTGTAAACCAGGTCTGTACCAGGTAACACTTTGTCCTCTTCTTAAAAATTAAAATCCTCTGGGAGGAAGAAGGCCAAGAGTGTTGGTCGACCTGTACAGCCACCAATGTGCCACAAAAAACAAACGGAACACATTGACATCAACATTTAAAACAGGGGGGAGTGAATTCAAATGTTTTCTTGGTCTCCATGTAGCCGCATGTTTGCTTTAACATGTTTACGCTCGTTCCTCCACAGCACGTGGTTAATTGGCAAACAGGCTCGCCCGATTCTCTCCAAAGGCCACAAGGAACAAGATTTTGTACAAAACTAGATCCCTTCCTTTCAATTCTCTCAGTAGAAGAACTCTAATATTGCTAGAAAACTTCCCCATCTTTTGCATGATTTTTTTCTTTTTACACATTTTTATGGAAGAAAAGTTAAGCTTCCCAGTGTTTCCCAGAATCAATGATGAAAGCACTTCCAAGTTCATTCAAACGCATAGCAGTCCACAAAAAACAAGGCTCTCAGTTTCTCTCAACTGGATGCAAGCTTTCATTGAATTCATGTGTTTTTATGCTACGTAAGTGTACACTTTGCGGTCCTCTGGTGTTCGTGCCAAATATTCCCTCTCAATGAGTCCTTCAATGCGCTTCTTGATGACTACAGGGCTAGGGAGGAACCGCGCTCGCAACTGCTGCGTGACCTGTGGAGACACCAAAAACACAACATCAGTACATCATACTAAAACATGTACTCACTAGAATGCTCACTAAAAACAAAATACAATGCAAATGGGAAATGTGCTAATGTGGGAGCAAATGCAACAATTTTAGCTGACTGACCTCTGCTACTAGAACGTTGTGCTGCATCTTCTTTCTGGACTTCATGATGCGAACAATAGCAGCTTCGATCTCATGCTTCCTGTCATCGTCCACTTTCTGCCGCGTCTCCTTCCTCTCCGGGTCTGACTCCCCTTGCTTAGCAGCCACTAGGTGGAGCACAAGAGAGGAAAAAAGTAAGAACAAGAAGTGTGACTGAAAGTAAACATGTATTCAAAAATAAGTGCTTTAAATTATCTGAGTCAGTGTTTTTTCTACATTTACTACAGTGGACCTCACATTTCATTGTCTGCTTTATAACTTGAGGTAAATTGAGGTAAGACAGTGTGTTACTATGTAAACTTAGAATGTTGAGAGTAACTTAGCAACAGTTGTCTCTGAAGTTTTAGGCTGGTAAATAAATGACGCACTGTGTAGTAAAAGAAAAAAGTAATTTGTCTCTATTTTTTTTTACAACTCCTCCCACATCATGATTTTGTGTACCTGTCTGGATCTTGACACGGTGAAGTTTGGATGTGAACTGGTCGTTGACTGTAAACACGTGGCCGTTCTCGATCTCCTTGGACTTGGGCTCCTTGGTGAGCACTCTCTGAGTGGGCTTCCCGCAGGCTAGAGACTGCAGCGCTCGCACAAGCTCCCTCTCTGGGATGTCCGTCTCCTGCTGGATCTCCTACAGGGTGGAAAGATCAAATTTGGGAGCATGATAAAACACTAACCAAGACGTCACAGAAAAAAAGCTGAAAATGGTGTATTAGATGTGACATTTCCAGCTGAAACTGTCCACCCTAAATCAACAGGTTGATTGTCTTTCTCTGCGCAGCAAATCATTTTTTGTCAAACTATGGAAACCGTAACACAATGCTTCATTTTAGAGGGCAGTAACGGAATAAGTTGTGTACCTCAAACACAGACTTGTCTCTGTTGTTGAAGAGCATGAGGATTGTCATCTGGAAGGTGGAGACCTGCAGGATGTGCTTCCTGGTGTTGGAGCCTGTAACTTGGGCTCCGCCCACTCCAACCTCTGCGCCATCCTCCTTTTGGAAAAGTCGGGGAAAAAAGATCAAAAACTTAGGTGACGATTCAGAATTGCACAATAAATGATGCTTTAGAGAACTCAAATTCCTGAAAAATGTACATTCCCTTGTCGCTCAAGTAATGCAATCTTCGATCTACACCAGATAACATTTGAACTAAACAAATTGACTTCTACCTAAATCTACCAGTACCAATTACATGACATTTTCACATTCTCAGTCAAATTACATTTTTCTTGTTTCAAATTATTAACCGCATTTAGTTGCGCCCATTTCTCTTTGTGGTGTGTTATTTGCACCTGAGAAATAACTATTTTTTGTCTCTTGACAATTCTTGGCAAAGTAAGTTGCCTTGTTATTTTACATGTTTTATTCACATGACACTTGATTGGAACTTTTCTGTGTGTAAATCAATGCAACACGTAAAACGTTAAACTGTCAGGTTAACTGTTCTTCAGCACAATTGCAATATTTGAACTGCTGAACATTCAAACGGGATACAAACCTTCTTGATGGCACCGTAGAAGGTGGCGTTTAGATCTGCAGAGCCCATGTGGTGCTGGAGTGTGAGTTGTCTGCCGCTGTGCTTACCAAGATAAAACCTACAAGCAGAGGGGGGGGGGTCAATCAAGGTCAACATCTAAACATAGTTAACGTACCAAAATCAATCCAACTGAAGTGATAGGGTTTTCTGTACCAGGCCCCGTGATGGGCATCATGGTGGACCACAGTCCCGACCCAACACATAGAAACAGTTCCATCCGAACCCATGACTAATTTTGGTATATAAACTGATCCAATCAAATCAATCGTCTACCATGCATTTATGGTCGCTAGAGAGAACAGAAGCGTGTGAGAGCTGTGAGATAAGAGATGCCAGCATGATTCGGCTGACCCGGCTACTTCCTGCCTACAGACTGTGTTGGAGAATGTTTTCTTGATCTAAAAAAGTAGAAAAACTCACCATGTTGGGATTTACTCACGGCAGTAAGTTACCTTTCTCTTCTATAAACATTATTAAAACTAAGAACAGTTCCATGTTGTTCACTAATGAGCAATGTAAGTTCATTGTGTTTGGATGAAATGTATTTGTGTTGAGGTTAAAACCTTTGCTTGGAGGAAATGCAAGTAACCTGACCTCAGGGTTATTCAATTTAACTTTAAAGAGAAGAAGATCATGATAATAAAGCATAGCATCTTCCATAATATATATATATATATTTTTTTAAATAAACAAGCTTATATCATTAAGAAACTAGAATAAACCAATATAGGTTGTTGGTGGTGAGATTCCAATTGTTACAAAATATAAAGTGGCTCAGTAAGATTCTTCCTTTTGGATCACACATTTCCAAATCACCTGTTCTGAAAACTTCATATCTACAATATAATACATTCAAAGTGTAACACCGTCTTACCTTCTGAAGACTTCAAATGCATGTCTCGGTGAAGGGGGGATGTTGCACTTGGGTGTTGCTGATTGTGTTGGCCAGTATCCCGTGGTCAGGACTCTTACAGTGAGGTCGACCCCTCCGAGTGACACCTGCAGGTAGAAAAAACCCAGGACGCTCAAAAAGGTTTCAGTCTTTTCCGATGGAATGACACAGATTTGAAATGGTGCAATTATAAAACATAAAAAAGACATAACTTCGTTATTAGAGAAAATATAATAATTTCAGGCTATTATCACATGTGCTTTTGACTCTGAAACAGATCAGTTACACAAAAATAAATACTGTATTATCTAAAGTTCAATAATTTAAATTTCTCACTTAACTCACACTAGCTCCCACAAAATACAATGACACTCAGACACGAGGATCATAAAGCCATGTGACAGCACAATCCTGAAATTAGCACCATGTATTCCCAGGATATGGATAGTGAAGTGCATAATTGGTGTTATGTAACTGAGGAACGCAGCAGTGTTCAGCCACTTAAGCAGCCGTGCACTGATTACAGATAGCAAATGGGCTCATTATTTTGACAGAGTGAGTTGTGGCGTGCAGTGTCTCCTCACCCCGGTTGTCAGTAGATGTTGTCTGAACTCATCCATGGTGGTGTTGGAGATGCTCATATCCCGGAACATTCCCTCCAGCTTAGAAGTGAACTGACAGCCGCACTCGGTCTGAGCGATGAGGAAGAAAAGGAAGATTAGTTCATCAAAAGCTGTTTAAGGTAAATCAACACTCACATGGTGGCCATCAAATCTTTGTTAAAGAGGGTACAGCCCATTTGCTGCATGCTTCCTCTCTAGAAACTTCTTTTGTAGTGTACATATACATTGGAAAAAGATCATTTTAGTGTCAGGTGACTCCCAGGAAATGTAACTGAAAACAACGTATTGTATTAAATCATTGGAGCTGGATAACTGGTTCTCATCGTTGGATGAAGTCTGAAGGTTTTTTATCCAACAACATGTATTTTACTCTACAGAACATAACATGTTTATATCACACTCCCGCTCACCTTGAGCTTTGAGATCATGTTCTTCTCCGAGTCGTCAGAGACGCTCTTGTTGGTGAGCAGCCTGCGGGCGAGGTGCTGCTTGTAGTACCTCTCAAACACGTCCTTCTCCTGCATGAAGCGGAACAGCACCATGGCCTTGTCCAGTATGGACTCTACCTCCTGCTCTGTCAGCTGGGCAGAAAACAAAAACACATAGGAGGGTCATAAACAGAGTCAATATGTGGATAAACCCCCCGGACTAAGTTGCTTTTGATACTCAGCAAGCTATTATATATTACAAATGATTAGGAAATGACTTCCCTATATAAAATACATTTAATAAGCTACAGCATTGCTTGTTTGGCATTAAATCAAAACAGTATTATGTTATGATATTGTGATATTATGTATAACGATACTGTGACAATATTGTATGGTTGACTAGTATTTTGATAAATATTCATCGGTATTGTGAAATAAATGACTAAGTGGGTAAATGGAAATAATAGAACTGCTATAATATTCTGGTACCAACAACATCACTTTAAAACCAAAAAAAGAAACGCGATATTAGGATATCCATATTCTAAGATGATGCCTAGTCTCATATCAACGATATTATACAGAAATATTGCCCAGCCCGAGCAGTCTGGTGGCAAATCTTGAATATGCAGGCCAATAACATCTGTGTTTTCTCATGAAATAAGGATATGTATCAGTTAAAGGGCTCACCCCTTTTACTCCTTTCTTCAGTTTGTCATCAATGAAGAGTGAGAGGTACTCAGGCGAGCGAGAGTTCAGGTTAAGGAAGTACTCAAAGTCGCCTGCGATGGTTTGTTTGAAGAGCCGGTCATTATTGAAGGACTCCACGAGGAAGCGGTCGAAGCGTGACTTCAGGTCCAGCAAACCCTGAAGGAAAGAAGAAGGGATGATTAGGGATAAAACAGCAGCAGATTGTATTAGCAGTCGCTTAACCCTTAGATGCATAAGTGGGTCTTTTTGGACCCGGTGAGGTAGTTTTCTTAGAGTATCTTTGTAATGACATTTTTTCATTATCATTTCATATTCCAGCTATTCCTCAAAAAACATGTTTTGGATATCATGCCATTCAAATTTTAAATTTAAATTTTAAGAAATTGTAGTTTTTGTATCACTACCCCAAGCTTCCATAAGTGGGTCAAAAATGCATGCATTTTCTTTTTTTTTCAAAATGTAAAAAACATGTCTAAAATTATAAATAGTGAAAAATTAAATATAAAATATTTCTAGTGTGAACCAAAATATAATACTAAATATTATACAAGTGATTTTTCTTAAGCAAAATGACAAAAATGGCATAAAAACACATATTATTCTAATACGGGTCCTTTTTGACCCACTTATGGAAGAGTGTAGGGTCCAGTCACTCGTGCATCTAAGGGTTAACCTGTTAAGCTCTGAGCCTGTTTTTTAGGTCTCAGACTCGAAAATGCCATTCCCAGAACAAATGACCATATCTTCCCTTCTAAAAGGGTTAAATTAATAATCTTTTTTCTCAAAGTAATGATAAACCTGTGAGTTGGATGTAGAAAAGTCAGAATCAATATAGATGTTTTTTATTTTAAAGAAAATTCAGATTTTACATAGTAAAAAACTGTAAATTATAGTGTCCGTCCAAAAATTCTTTTTTACTTATAGTGAAAACTACCCTTGGATGATGGGTTAGTAGACTAAAAGCTTTAGGAATCCAAAGTAGAACATATAATAAGTACCCTGTATCAAGATTGATGCAAAACAAGTGACATTTGACCTTTTTAGAGAGGTTTAGCCAAAACCACTCCACCTCTGAGGTGATTTGGGTGGAAATGTTTTTTTTTCCATATCTCTGGCCCCCCTTGGTCGATTTTGATGGTTGACACCTCTTTCTGACCGTTAGAGCCAATAGAATCGAAGGGGGAGGCCCCCACACACACTCATTGTGAAAACAAACGGTGGGGGCTTCCCGCATGCAGGTTTGCACCAGAGTGAAGCGATCTCTCACTCTGACATCTGGAAACGAAAAAGCAGTTTTATTGCTTATGGATTATCAGAAATCATTTCAAAGAGGACACAGACACATTGGATGAACCTATGGATTAACTGCAGCATAGTTTTTTATTGTTTTAATGCCATTGAAGACCAGTTTTGACCAAGGTAAGCCATGTTAGCGTTTGTAGCTACCTAGCGCCACATGTTTTGATGTACGTTTTCGTTTATAGCGTCGCAAATGTTTATCACTGAGTGTTGAGGTGGGCACCCCCAGATTCTGTGTCTCCAGGAGATGCTAATCGATGGGTTGGCTGTGCATCTAGGATAAGTAATAAGGGAGTTATGAGTGAGTTTAGGTGCAGTGATAGGTTACATTTTTTCGCTCGTGGCTAATTCAGAGGCTGAGTGTTAGCATTGTGGTTTTTTTTTTGAAAAAAATATATTAAAAAGATCAGTTAGCTGAGTTTCTTCCCGTTACATGGATATAAAACATTCATAGTTTATTAAATATTAAGATTCCTTAGACGTTGTTTCCTGCAAATGACGCGTTTATCCGCCCGGTACCGGGGGGGGCGGTGCGTAACAGGTTAACACAGCAATTATATCTCCAACAGTAGCTATGGCAGAGGATCCCCGGTATAACCAACACAGAGTCAGGCTGTGTCGGTGAGATGAGAGTAAAAACAGGAACGTAGGAGTGGAACTAAAAAAAAACACAGAGGCAGTTTCACACAGGAGCTTCAAAAGCTCTGAAAGATGAACGAAACCTTAAAATAAAAACCGCCTCCCTCTCTATAGCGGCCTGAATGACCTCACATGTTACTCAATAAAGTGCAATGACATGTGGTTGAGGGCAGAGACCATCATGGCTTGTGGCCACATACGCAAAGGGTCACAGCATTTATCCTCTGCCGGGAGGCTAGGGAAGTACATTATGGTCGAGGCTTGGCACGGAACAGTGTGCTAAAGCGTGCAGAGCCGCTGGAAATGACTCCATGATGTCTAACTAGGTTAGATCTTTCTCATTAGTTTTCTCTTAATTAAAAATGTTAAAACATGTGCCTGCAGATTCACACGACTGAGCACTAACATCCCTGCAGTGTGGTGATGCCTTACCTGGATGTAGTCTACGGGGTTCTTTCCCTCTCCCTCCTCTGACACGAGAGCCTTTCCTTGCTCCCGCAGGTACGAGCTCATACACTCACACATGGTCTTCAGCCCATTGGGGACCCGGCTGAACAGCTTGTACATGCACGCCAAATCTGTGGTGGATATGCACAAATGAACACACAAGCACACATGTTAGAAATCCATTCCTACCAACTGGAAAGAGCTGAGAAGGAGGCATATTCGTGCAGAGTGAATTAGAATACCTCTGAGAGTACTGACAAAATATTATCTAAAAAAGGCATCACTGAAGCTAGAGCACTTCACTTCCAGTTTCCTCTGAATTTGATCATTAAAATTACATTTATCATATCTTATCAAATCTGACATGAGCAAAGAGACATTGCAACTTAATTTCTGATCTAGTGAATTATATCTATATCTCTTACACCAACATCTTATCAAAGAGCATTGCGTTTCCGTTCTTTGAGTGACACATAAAATAAATAATGCGTAATTAACTACATTTGAAATGAAATAAATGACTAACCACAAATGCTTAACACATGAAGCTTGAGCACAACAGGGCAGCTGCTCTCTTACCGTCGGTCTTGCCGTTTTTGAGCATGTGCACCAGGCCAGAGTTCTCCATCTCTACGATTGTCTTCATGTGTTTGGAGATGAGCTCCCGCTCCACCACCTTGACAATGGGCTCTTCCGTGGATTTATCCAGGCAGTGCATCACCCGCTCAATCTCCTCATTGATTCTGGCTTCCACCTTCTTAATGTACACACTGGCACTGTTTTCTGCCAGGAACTTTTGGCTCTCCATCTAAACAATAACAACAAACACTTCATAGCTTTAGAAACACAGACATTTCTCTCAAACTTTTTTGCACTGCTTCACAATTGAAGCTATTTGTCATTCAGTAAATACTGTAAGGATGTTTTGAGAATCATCTGTATTTTCACCGTTTGGATAATTGGCATCATCCAAATAAAAAGATAAACAATGAACAGTCAGGGGAATGACGTTGGCCCACAAACCTGGAAGAATTCTGCAGACATTTCTAAAAACGGTGCCTCAAAGTCTTCTTCATAAACAGATCTCCCCTCGAGGCCGAGGATCATTAACATTTGGCAGGCGTTTCTAATGGCCCCCCTGGGGAAGAGGAGACACAGAGAGAGTGTTGAAGGCACAATCAGAAAAAGGAGAAGACAAACAAACACACATTCTGAAAGCTCATTTCACACTAATTATGGCTGTCAACCAACTTTTGATCATCTGCTTCATTAAAACACACACAGAGATACCCACAGCAGCACATCAGGCTCAGAACATGTCTTATATAGCTAGGGGCTTTTCCTATGAACATCACAGTATCCTACAGCTGTTTCATTGTATACCCTTTGATGAATCAGCAACTTCCCAAATTAAATAAGAAGGATGTGGGTTACATCTTCATCCCACTTTATAAACAACTGAAATCAAATAAGTTGTCAAGCAATCAATCCAGTGAGTGTGTGTGTGTGTGTGTGTGTGTGTGTGTGTTTGAATACCTGTCCACCACCTCCCCTTTCCTCTCACGTGCGATCATGTCCAGCAGCGTCTGTCGGAGGTGGTCTCTGATGCAGCCATACCGGACCACCTGATCCCTAAAGATGATAAGACCCAGGTTGTAGACGTTCTCTACATTGTTCTGCTGTACGTACACCCGATCCTGAGAGACAAACACACAGAGAGGAAATGTAATGGAAGACACCCAAAAGGCATTAAGGAAGCATTGAGATATAATCCCTCAAACCAAGTGATATGCACACTCAGGGCACGGGTACACGCAGAGAATGAACACAAAAAGAAAGAGTTGATTGACAGCGGTTACATTACCTTCAAAACTATCCCCAACCGTGCACGTTATAGCTGCGCTTTGGTATAGCACAACACCTCTGAGAGCGCTCCGCGGTTATACAGGTTTACATTTCTGAATAGTGTCAATCAAATATGAATCTGCATGCCTTGATACTATCATTCATTATAAAGCCTTCTGTATCGATTGGTGTCACGCTCAATAAGAAACTATTTTCACATTTGTCCGGTAAATTGCAATCTTATCGATCACATTGACCAGCACGATTATTTTCTAAAGGAAATGCTGCTTTTAGGTGGTTCATTGTTTTGATCTTTTACCCTTTAAAGTGTGTATGAGCTTAAAGGTTGTGATCAGCTGCTCATGTGCAGCATGTTTGTGTGGTTCAGTGAATTGCAGTCTTACTTGAGCCTTAATATTTCTCACTTAGGTATTGACAGAACAAATGGAATAATATCTAAAGCAGACCTGATGTTATTCATTCTTGAGTGACAGTTCATCTAGAATGACACACTATTTTTAATTACATACATGCTTCTGTGTTTATATAATTGCAAATATGGCACAGTCTGTGTTGTTTTCGCACAATTTCCAATCGCACTACACATACTTCAGTCCTGCATAGACCTGTAGTCTGAAGGGGAGGCAGGCGTCTTCAGACTACAGGTTAGTCATGTCTTAGTTACCGCGTGTCAATTTGTCATGGACGCTGAATCCATTAGATCAATGTTACAGTTGTTGATACAATGACAAACATCCTTTGTTACTGTGGTAATCACAGTAGTTACAACCAATACTTTATATTATATTTTAAATAAACACATAGTGTTACATGAATGTTGTTACTTCTTCAAATGTGCATGTTTACCTGAAGCTGCACCACTGTGATATTCTCTCTTAAGTGAGAGCACACGTGAATGAAAAGCACCTCAAGTGTCACTGAAGCTTTTCCAAAAATAATGACCAATTACACAGTTATATTATTTACATTATGTGTTGTTCTCCTCAGTGATGTGTGCTGTTATTAAGCTGTGTCCGTGTCAGCTACTCACCATATACATCAGGATGTCTCTGATCATCACCATCGCTGTTTGATGGTCATTCCAGGCCTGATTTAAGGTTTGAAGGAAGTTATTGTTTAGGGCGTTGAGGACATCTTCTCGTACCTTCAGGGAGACAAACACACATGCATGAGGCGGGCATACTACAACAAGTGCTGTACTGTAAGAGACGAAAACACCGCCTGACCAAGGACAGGAAATTCCAAAGCTTGTTTGAGAGTGGGAAGCTGACACATTTCTAAGTGTGATTCCTTGTTAATGCAGCCTTGTAGTGTGACTCCTCTTAGACACTTCATTATACATTATTTCTACTAGTAAGGAAAAGCAGCTTGATGATAATCACACTGCAGTGTGACTCAGCATTGTACACGTCTCTGTAGAGTACGTTTCTTAAGGGCACACCGCCCTCCTCTTTTTCTTCTTCTAGACCGAGATGATGAAGTATCCCCTCTGCTCTCACAAACACACAAGATCAAACCTCACACGCTAACAAATGTTTGCTCATAATGGATTATTCACAGCAAGATCAAACGTTGAGGTGTAAGATCGAAGTAAATGCATAAATCTGAATTTTAATGAAAGTCTTATTAGGTGTTACTTATAATGAAAAGGTTACTATTGATTTTTGGTTCTGTAAGGATAAAGGTTTCAATTATTGCCAATTTCTAATGATGCTGGTCAAAATACAAATACATCTTTTGTTTAAAGAATGCTATATGTATACACAATTCACATCAGCCCAGAGTCTGCACAGCTGTTATAATTGACAACACTTACGGACATATTTCTATTATCATCTGTACATAGCATATGGGCAAAGTGCTGTAACAGTCCATCCACAGGCTTCTAGAAATAACATATTATCGAGAGAAAACTGTGCATACGGTTGTTGCCATGTTTTGATGTAACGGAGGGAACACAGAGATCACATGATCCATATTATGCAGGACGTTTTGTAGAACCAAAGGCACTTGACAGTTTGGCCGTTGATGAGCCGCAGTAGACTGATTTTAAGTTCCTCTTTAGATGAACTATTGTACGAGTCACCTCTTTTATGTTGGCTTCAAAATACAGCTGCTGTTCTGACCGCATGCTCATTGTTCAGCAACAAATTGAACCGAGAGTTTAAAACCCAGTGTCCTAGTGCCAGTGTTTAAAGACATGTTTTTTTCTCCAAATACTTATGTAAATTTCTCTTAATTCCAGCAACCATACCGCCTTAATAATGTTTTTCAAACCCAGAAGTAGAGTTACTGTTGCATAGAAATAAATCATTTTACAATTTCCAACAAGTTGCTTCTTGAAAGTGACATCTGGATCATTATTAGAAAATAAAAAAACACTCAGGTGTCGGCTCTCTTCTTTGAACTGCTGTTTGTTGACATTTTCTGACTGCTAATTTACTTAGGCTGCCAAGTTAAGAATGTCTATTTAATTGGGCTCTAAAACCATCTGGCAGCTATTTAACAGCTCAGTGCTGAAATATTGCTCGCTGGTATCTGCGCGCTGAAAGCTGCACAGAAGCCAAAGTTAAAATGGTAATATTTATATGTAACAAAAACAAGTTACAGCTTGGGGAAACTTGTCTCCCACTTCTCAGCAGAAAATTGAAATATCATAGTTTCAACAGGATCAACATTGCATTGCCGTCTCTCGTGCGAATCTGCCAATGTGGAGGGGGGGGACGAGGAGAAAACGGGACTGTATCCTGGAGAATAACTGCCACCCTCTTCATGCAGAGCTAGTGAAGATGAGGAGCATGTTCAGCCACAGACTCATCCCTCCTCACGCTGCACAGTATACGGGCACTCTTTTGTGCCTGAAGCCATCAGGCTGCACAATAAGGCTTTAACCTTTCGTAAAAACTCATGCCTACCTTACGTTAAAATTTCACCAATTTTCACTATATAATTGGTAGGTGTATATATGAAACACACCCAATAATTATACATATCTGTATATATATATAAAAAACTTTCATTTTAACTTATACTGTCACTTTTATTTACAAATTATTCTCAAAATGTTGTAGCATTTCTTTATTTAAATTATTATTGTGTGAATTTGTATCTGTCCTATCTGGTGTTTCAACTTTGTTGCTGTTGTTGCCAAGACACCAGAATTTCCCTACGGGGATTAATAAAGGTTTATCTTAAATGTTGTCGTTTTTAAAATATAAAACAGCCATTGAAAGACATGTTGCACTTGTGAAACACAAAGCAAAACCTGTTTTATGAAAGACTTCCAGACCGACGAAAAGCCACGTGAAGCTGAAAATCTAGAACTAAATTGACCCTACAAACAAATCTGGGCACTAATTTGCATGTCACGGAAATGGGGAATGTGTCTTAAGGAGGTCTGAGTGATCCTTCAAGAGTTTTACAAGACAAAAGTAAAAACCACATGAAATTGCATTCACTTCATTTGACTCTCAAAAGGCCGCTTATGAATGCAAAGAGCTCAAGTTTCCTGGTATAACCTTTGTTTTGCAAAAGGGCCACACAGCCTAAGCCTTATGAATCTAAATATGAAGCTTATGAAAGATTCAGTTTAGCACCAAGAAGGCTACTGAAAGAGGCCGTCCATCTTAAATCCGGCTTCAAAATTCAATTAAAACTAACATATATGTTAATTTACCTGTTACTAAAGTAGCTATCCACATGAATACATTTCCTTGGTACCTCAAACTGTTCTACTATGATTTTACAATTTTCTAATCCAGATCTAGTTTTAGATTGACATACGAGTATCATTAAGACAAGTATATAATGATAATCTAATACACACTTGAGTGGAATAGTCATATCACTTAAATACAAGGCATAATTCAAATTTAACTAATTTTGCGATTAATGTGTAATTACTTGACTTTAAGAATCTCGCAAATTAACAATAGATGCACCTCTTAGTATTATAATTTCCTTTGAAAAGTAGAGAACAACATTTTCTTGCTGAAGTTCTTCTGATTTCAAGGTCCCCTATTATACTGTTGTTCATCAATATATTATAGGTCTCAGATATATACAAAACATGTCTCTGAAGTGTTTGGCTCCAAATACCAAACAGATCATTGTAGCATCCCATAATCCCCTCTGTTTCAAAAGAGCTGATTCTCTGTCTGTTACTTTAGATGAAAATAAGGAGCCACTCCCCACGCCCCTCTGCGAGATATTTGGTTAAAAATAACACAATGGTGCTCTAGGAGGAGATTCAGGTGATAAGGTGAGGGGTGTTACTTTGGTTGGTGATTGGCTAATGGTTACACAAGCCAAAACATCGCTATAAAGTGGCCAAAATCTGATCAGCTCATTTTCAGACAGGTTTTTATATAAATGGATCAGGACAAAAAGTGAGAGAATCTTTTTTTCATGAAACTTTCAGAATCTCTTTACACATGTTTATGTATAAAAGACATGAAAAAGTGGATTTTGCACAATAGGTGACCTTTAAGAGCATTAAAGGAATTCATAATGGGTTTACAACATGAGGAATTATTTGTCTGTGTAATCCAAAAATATTAAATATAACCGTGCAATCTGTGTTATTCTTACTTTGTTGATAAGGTGTTCGGTGACGACCTCTCGCAGACCAGTGTACAGCTTCTCTCCGTGCTTGTGTAGCACCATTGTGTAGGCGTTCCTGTACAGTTCCTCAAAGCTCAGGCCGCTGTTATTTTTCCTCTGAATCTCCTGGATGGCATTCTTCAGAAGGTCCCAGATATTGTTGACGTACTTCTCATCCATCGTCATCTACAAAAGATAGACAGTAATGGGTTGAATAAAATGACAATCACTTATGATTATTATTATGACTAACAACACTTGGATCCTGAATAAAGCCTCTGTGTAGAACAGATTATAGCGAACAAGTTTACTAAGCCTGAAGGACAGGTCAATGAGGAGAGTAAAGCTAGCTTTCATCAAAACGGTCCCAACATGACAGCTCCAAGGACTGCCGTTAACATGACAGCTCTCACCTTCAATTCATCAAAAGGAGATAATAGCTGTCTTTTACATAAACTCGCATAGCAAAAGGGGGGAATTATACCTCTATTTTGAAGTCAAGTCTTTAAAGTTGATACCTTTTTTTCAAACTATAAGTGACAAACCCAGGAGGAGGAATCTTTGTCAGATCAACATATTTGACTAGGACGATAAGAGTAATAATATGAAGAATTGTTAAATGGATTATCTATACACTATGAGAAGGGTCGTTCATTTTATAGGTCAGTCAGTAAGTATTAAAAATATAAGGAACAGTTATGTAAATCATATGAATTTGCATATTTATGCGATGACTCAACCAGAGTTGCATTTCTGTATTCCCCAGTACTTTTCAAAGGGGATTTAAAACTAGTAGTTGCTGGTTAATTAGAAATTTAGGAGGAGGTGATTTTTTTAATTGCCAGTCACTATAAGAGTGTGTAAAAAACATGTGGTTCTGCACAGTACAACAGTTGTTTTCCATTATAATTACATGATAGCTTCACACTTTTTGGGGGCATCCCTATAGCTAGTTGGTCTACCACAGCTAGTGAGGAGGGACAGTGTGTGTTCCTCAGCAGACAAGCCCAAACATACACATATCAAGATGCTGCTCAACCAGTAGGTCAGTCAGGACCGGGCCCCATTCAACAGGCTCACATGGGTCCAAATATTCCTGTCTAATTACATAAATAACTATGTGGTCACTGTCACACAAACTGAAATAACTCAATCACTAATAGATGAGTACTACAACCAGCATTTGGTTGATGTATGTCTCACACAGCCCACTCAGACAGACTTGATTTTCAATTTCAGCTAAATGAGGTCAGTTCATAAATGAGGTATATCAGTGACTTGCAGACAAAGGAAGTGCCAGGTGGACGAGGAAAATAATCCTTAATCACAAATGTAACAGTTGAATAATAACAGTAACAAGGTTTACAACTGGCATTAATATACACATTAATGCAACCCCAGAACTAGCGTTGGGTTAACTGATGCAGGTTGTTCTAGCGTCCTGCTACAACTGTAGTACCGTTGCTGCTTGTTTCTTGTACACAGTTGGTAATCTAGATGGCCCTTCACTGCACAAAAGACATTCAAATGTAAAGCTCGAACATAACGACGTCATGCATTTTATAGAGGAAGCCAAAACAATCAAAACAACAAGTGTCAAGAGTCAGGGCTAACGTTAGCATCGGCTATGTCGACAGAACCAATCTGCTAGCTAACGTTTGGGGAGTTAGGAAGGCAGTTAAACCTTAAAATACAATGAAAGTAATTGATTAAACTAAATATTAACACGGAGTAACCACCTAACTAAACAAACAAGAGTTGGGGAGAATTGACGATTTGTCGTCGGCACTTTGTTTACAGAAAGCAAGTCATAACTGCTGCTCAGCTGGTTAGCCTGTTAGCATTTAGCCGGCAGCCCAGACCACGGTGATCGAGTCAGCCCCTGGCGGGCGGGCAGAGCACCTACTGCGGGGAACACTTACAGGAAAGGCCCGTATCCTCATTTTGGTGTCCTTCTTGGTGCCGCCTTTGCTGAGATTGGACATGGTTGCCTCGTCCGTGGGCTCTGTATTCACATGAAAATATTCTCCAGGGAGGGACAGGGGTGACTACTGGTTTATGGAGAAGCCAACGAGCTTTCACTCGACCTCGTAGCTCCGCGTCCCGGGCACCGCAAGTTTATTGTTGACAGCCAAACGCCAAATCCGATAGTTGTTCACACAGCAATGGCGGACTACCTGCAGTTCTCATTGCGCAGAGCTCACGTACTCAAAGTCACGCGAGAAAGTAATCATTTGGGTTCTCAACTTTACTTGCACCTGTATTTTAAATATATTGTAACTGTAACAATAGAACATATTTTCTTTGATATAGTTCAGACATTTTGGGATGCTTTCCAGTATTGGTTAACATAGCCTACAATGAGCAAAACATTCCTGTCCTAACATAAAACAGAATTTGGAATGAGTAATTCTGTTATTTTAGCTAAATATTTCATCCTCAATATTTCTCCAGTGTGTATTGGTTTTCTAAAATAAATACTGGAGGAAACTATACAAAAAACAAACATTTATTTACACCTTAATTCCTGATTGACCACTTGGGTGGGTAGGCCTACATACTTACATCAACACAAAGTAGCCCTAAGCTACTTTAAAGGTGGGGTAGGTGATTTAGGAGAAACCAGCTCGAGTGCGCTAAAATTTGAAAATACACAACCGGAAAAAATCTGCCACTTCCTTACAGAGCCCCTCCTCCAACACACACGAGCGCGCATGAGATAAGTTTGTGCACAGATGGAAGGCTGACAGGCAGGTAGGCCATCCAGTTATTTTAGCCGGGCCGGCTAAAATGATTGGTCGTGCTTTTTACAGTACTACGGCTTCCACAGATGACATTTTTTTATGGATTTTTTGTCAAAGCACTTAAGATATTCATTGCTATCGGGATGTTAAGAGCATTCCATGGAATATAACAACAAGTGTATCTCGAGCCGGTTTCTCAAACTTACCTACCCCACCTTTAAGATACGCATTGATTGCATCATTTAAATGTTGCAGGTGGAACTCATGTTAACTAGCATACTTGATTTAGGTCTACTGGTGCATTGCCTGTGATTTGGATGGATAAGTTAAAGTAGGCATCAATAATGTTCATGTAGGCCTCTACAACAACATACAAAGTAGGCCTAAGCTACGTAAAAGTACTAGTTATGCAGAATAGCCCTTTTTTCAGAATACCAAATATTCTATTATTGAATTAAGATTATTCACACAATTATTGCATCATTTAAATGTTGCAGCTGTTGAAGGTGGAACTCATGTTAACCACCAGACTCTATGTAGGTCTAATGTTGCATTGCCTGTGAATTCCAACAAATAATGAAGAAAGTACATGTACACTATTTATGCCTTTTATTATTTATTTATTTATTTATTAGAAGGGACCCTATAGCTTATTTATTATTTTGCATTTTATTAGTGTTATAATTGTGTTTACATTTTAAAATGTTTAAGAATAATTTACATTATCACCAATATATTCAGCACAACATAGAATATAATTGGAATTATAGAATTGGGAGGGATGAAACCCTTTTTAATGGTCACACATGCAGAGCACACAGCACACACAGTGAAATTTGGCCTCTGCATTTAACCCATCCTAGTACCAGGAGTCTAGTACTAGGAGTTATATCAGTTATTTTTAATAGTTATCAAATCAACACTGTTATTCTGTTATCTGACAGAGATGGAAAAAGTACTCATATGGTTAATTTACTGATAAGAATATATCCGACAAACATATAAATAATAACAGGGATGGAAAGTCACTAAGTATAAGTATATAACATAAACTGTAATCCACTTCAATTCTGATTATCTTGAATCTTTCTTGAGAACTCAATTTTAAGTAAACTATTTATACAAATCTATCAAAGGTCAATATCATACTTTAACTCCTCCGCATTTAGAATTAATATCTACCTATTACTTATTCAGATTAGGATTTTTCATACATAATTCAGATCTTCATACACATGTTTTGATGTCATTGGTGCAATATCCATGCAGAATGCTTCATGCAATGTCACATTTATGTTTGATTTAATTTGACATCAGTTGCTTTGTTTGAAGAGCACAAAACATTATATTCTTGGCAAAAACGCAAAAACGCATGTACTCACTTGGGCCTCATCCTAAGGAAAGCGTCAGATACTGTACAAACAAGTTATTATAATGTTTTTCATACGATATGCAGAATGTGGAGAAGAGATGTTGCTGTTTGCTGGGGGAGGGGGGAGTAATGGACTGTAGTAGATTTCTGCCCCAGGGCCTCCAGTGTGTTAATCCGGCCATGCTTATACAGTATCAGTATGTGGGACAGGCCAACAGGATCAACAAAGATGCCACTGTGATGACTAAATCAGTGTTGCAGAGCCCTAATGCCACCTGAGTGTTACACGTTCATGGGGAAGCAATATTGCAGAGTATGTTAAAGCTACATTTCATGTTGTGTTGTATGCACTTTTAGAGACAGCAACCCAGAAGCCTTTCACCAGATTTATTCCAAGGAAGAAAAGAAAATCTCAAAATGTCATCTTCTTGTCAAAAATGTCCTTGATCTTTACATCTGAAGAAAAATAAGACCACCAGCACTCAGATTTCAACAAAACAAATAATTAACAGATGACTGGATTTAGCTGTCCGTATAATCATGTATACATTTCAGATTAAATTGGGTTATTATTTGTGGTAGATTATCATATGTATAATCTAAATACACATGTGGTTCTCTTTCACCTCCTCTTTCTAATAGTCAAAGTTTGGGGTTGTTCAAAATGGCATGAAAAAAAGAGAACAGGATGCAACCACTTTAAATACATTAAAAAAATTGAATTTTCCCATTGTAATAATGAAAGACAATCAAGTAGCATTTCTTTTAAAACTTTGATATTTACAGCAATTCTATTTTTGCCACTTTTAACAATTATGTCACAGGTTTTTATTACAATGACATTACTTCACAGGTTAGAGTCCCGCTGTTCTGTCATGATGGGAAAGATTGTGTTCATAATTTCTTGATAATGTATCAGAGAAAAGTTTTATAGAAACACAGCCCTCGACTTCACACCAACATTAGAGAACAAAAATAACTGTAGGTATGCCTGTTTATATCTTTGCAGCTTGGCCAGGAAGTAGACAATGTTTGCTTGGCACAGTTAGCCCTGACTCTCTATGACAAACAAAGAGGGGACGGATACACACTCAGTATAGAAAACTGTCTCTGGTCCGGACACTCAAAAGCATTTTAGGATTACATTTGTCACAGGCATTTGGATTTCTTCTTATGGAAACATCATGAACTAACACTTAAATGCCTTTGAAAACTCAGAGCTAAAAATAATTTAACAAGAGGCATAGGTATTTACATAGGAATCTATGCAACGTCACAGAGGCAGACACTTTGTATTGCACATGAAAAAGGCAGGTACATATGAAACAGTGGTTTAAAAAGAATAAAAGTGGGATAACCACATGTGAGTAAGAGAGAGTCTACAAACACATCTGTACGCCCTTTGAGAAATGTATCGTAAAAAAAGACCAAGGCAGATCAAACCATTGCATTCAATCGCACTGATGCATATCCCAAAGTAAGTGTATAACACATAAATCAAACCTCTTTGCTTACCAATTAACCATCATCCCCAATGCACCCTCGTGAGACCCTTTGAAGAAAAAATATATATTTATTAAAATCCTATGATAGCAATATTTTTGCTTTCATCTACCCTCACTTTCATTATGAACTGAAGTACACTGGAGGTTTGCATCTGCATCATCTATCAACACCAGCGTTTCTTCTTGATCTCCATTACCGCCAGTCCTCTCTCTCTTATCTGCTCACCCACTCATCCATCCACTTCTTTGCTCTCTCATTCTCACCCCTCCACACACAGTACGTGCAGTACTGTTTTCAGACGTTACTCTTTGTGTAACTATTGCGTGGTTGTTTTACCCCAACTCTGCAGCATTTCATATTTTAAATATTGTTAAGTAAAACTGAATATGGCATATTGTAACACAAAACCTCATGGCCCCCGTTCTATATGAGGCACAATCTGAGAACTTAACATTATTTGTATTTCTGGATGCAGCAATAGTGAACTGTTAATGCTTTCAGGACAGAGTCATTTCTGTGATGGCTACATCTCTAGTTCCTTCTTCTTAACTATTTTTTGGGTGCATTCATAACTGAAAATGCTGATGTGTCTGCCTAATAATTCACTGGTGGTGGTATATATCATTTTAAATAGAAAGAAGTGAACGTGACATCTGAGGTCTTCACACAGGTATTTCACAAATATACATCTTTTTGAGCATTGTGATCATTCATTCACCACATTGATACTCAAACTATGTCTATAACAAATATACAACATACATATTAAACAGACTCTTTATTTCAATTTTCATATATTAAAAGCTCTAAGAAAGGCAGCAGAGATGCGCAATAAGGCAGATCCATATGACACACTGAATGACACACTCCATATAACACGCTCTACTCTGGCACATTTACACTAACAGATGAGATGGATCTTTTAAAGGGCTTCGGTTGCTCACTATCTAAAGTGGTTTATGAGGAAGTCAGTAAACTAAAAGTAAAATGAAGTGAGATCGGTGCGAGAGAATAGGAAGGATGGCAGAGGGTGGGAAGGATGACAGAGAAAAATAAAGTGTTTTAGATCATGATCAACCTTTATTTGAGGTTTAGATGCATCCTTGATGCAGTGACATGCAGATTAATGCACAGGGAGTGTGTGTTTAACGTTTTATGCATGAAGTTGGTGTTATGGCCAGGGATCTGTGACTCTGTCATTGATCAGTGATTGTCAATTTGTCCCTTACATTTTCCAAAAATTGAGGACACATGAGGGTTATAACGCTGTGTGAGTAAATGAACTAAATCTCTGTTGTACAACATGGTGATGAATTAATTAAATATATTTTGAAGAGCTGAATACAAAAATCGTGTGTGATGGTATAAAAAATGGACTGCATTAATTTCTTAGCCATGGAGAAATCAACACTGACATAAAATAAAGGAATAATACATGAGGTGTCCATACAGCATGCATTCATAAGCATCAGGTGAGGGACTATGGCAGCTGCTTGTGTGTGAACAACGCTGAGCCATTGAAATCAAAATAAGCCATTATGAAACAGTTTACAGAAAGTATAGCACTTTATCTCACTGATACATGTTGAAGCAGTCTTTTCCATAAGAACTGTTTTTTGTCTGTTGTGTGTCGACACAGTATGCACATGTACATATGTTTGTCAGTGTGTGTGTGTTTTTACAATCTTAATCAGGACCAGTGCTCTATGAATGAACTTGTGACCTGTGTTTAAAAACTCATTTTTCCAGTAGAACTTCTGAAAAAGACAAAAGTCAACACCTTCTGCTTTCCTGAACCAGAGACACAAGCAACATGTGGCGTCTAATCACTGAACCGGCTCAGACGGATCTGCTCGTTTCAAATCACTCATCTGATTTAATTAGTTTGAAACTTGTTCTGTCCATTCTGCATGACCAGCTAAACATCTAGGCGATGGACAGCAGAGAGGTCCCTCCCTCTTGGGTCACTCCAAAGGTATCCTCGGCCTCTTACTGGACCACAGAGAACTTCAAGCTTCCCGCTGTCGTCACTGACCGCTTCCTCCTTCTTCTTCTTCCAGGCACCCGTTGATGCAGTGGTCGTCGCTCCCGAAAGCGCCCTGGGACTGCAGTAGCTCGTACTCCTGGTCCAGGAAGTCTAGGCTGTTGTTGCTAGGCAACCCACGGACGGAGAACTTGTGGGACACTTTGGTCCACTGCTCTCGATTTGCCGCCACTCTCATGTACAGCTCAGTGGCCTCAGGAAACAGTTCAGAGAGGAGCCTGGAGGACAGAGGGCAGTGTTGGCATGTGAGTAAAAATATGATTATTGATATACAATGAAGTGTGGTTTTAACGTAATTACTTTACAAGAAAATATCTTTATCACACCCGTGTTAAGAATTTGGCCACGTCTTTACAGTCCCAATACAATTGATTAATACTTTTATTAAAACTAAAACACCACTGTATTGTGATACACCTGTTATATATTGGAAAACAAGGACACAGTTCAGAGAGGAGCCTGAAGGACAGAGGGCATTGTTGGCATGTGAGTTCAAATAGGAGTCTTTGGTCTACTTTCTGAAGTTAGGTGTCCACGGGATATTTTACAAAAAAACATCTTTAGCACGCCAGGGCTAATTATTTTCCCAATATTCGCCCTTACAGTCCCAAATAAAATAGATTTAAACAACTTATACCTACTAATACACCACTGTATATATTGTAGTACAATTTGCACACTTTTACTTCATATTTTAATGTTTATATAAACATCTATTTTACTTTATTTTGCCTTTTATTGCACATTTAATTTGAACCTTTTATGATTGTACAACAAATAACTTTACTTTATTTGATCCTTTATCGCACATTTGTAAAAAAAAAATTAATTAAAAAAGTTTTATTCTATTTTTTGTATCTTTTATTTTATTTCATACTAAAGTTAAGTACATGTCATAAACCCAAGTACCTCGGGAAAACTAAGTATTTATTGTGGTCTTCCTGAGCAGCTGGCACCTTGTATTGCAGCCTCTGTACGAGTGTGTGTGAATGAGTGAATTGTATATGCCATGAGACCGGAAAGAGCACGATATAAACGCAGTCCATTTAACGTCAATTCATATTCTGAAAAAGGTAAAAATGTAATTGATTTCATCCAGCAAGAAGGTTTTGTTTTTGGTTTAGTTTCTTGGTTTTGCTGAAAGGTTGTAGCATTTGCCAATGAAGGAGCTCTTTACATTTTGGAGTGGATCCAAATTACGGGATTATCTTTTAGGCTTTTCAAAGGTCTATGCTCTCAGAGTGCCCTTCTAGTTTGTATTATCCTTTTTTGACTCACTGGCTGGAGACTGTAGTCTGCCTTTGGTTGCTTATTTCAAGTGGCAAAGACTGATCTTACTCTAATGTCTTGCATATCTTATTTCTAACAGTGATCTATAGTGTACAGCACTAATTTAGTTAAACCTGCATTATTCAATTTGTGGCTACTTTGGGGAAGTGCATTAGGTCCCACATAAAACAATGTCACTTATCAAGTCAATATGGCGAACATGTTACAAAACAAAGCAGACAGTGAGCGAAATTATCATTCATTTGGAGTCTCTGGCCGCCTGCCTGGCTGAATGTCAGAACAATATTCATTCTCTTTTCAGGTCTTTCTTGCTCCACAGGGAAATATCTGTCTGCTAATTCCTCCACTATGTTCATCAACACGTCGGTGTGTCAGCTGTTTGATTCTGACTGGGTGGCAAACAGTGAGTTGGTTTTGGTTGGTGAGTTGGTGAGAGCTGTAAAACTGTGGGGTCATAAAACCATAAAAATTAGCTAAAGGAAGCTAGAACGGTCTGTGAAGCTCAGGGAGAATAGTGCTTTTTATCAGTGGGTTTTTCATCGATCAGTTGTACAGTAAATCATTATCTTTATTTTGATTAGACTATAGCTTTAAATGATCAAAAACACATTTTCACTGAAGACAATCCAAATCCAGTTTAAAGTTATATATGCTCGTGTTGAAATGAGATTCATACTTTCAGTTATCTCCCTTTGTTCAATAATTTCAATGTTGGGACAAAGGTCAGTCCTTCCCCTGATACAAAGTAGTTTGAGATAAAAGGGTTCAGGGGAAGAGGTGGGATGTTATAGCACTTTGTACGTACTTGTAAATTGGCATGGCGATATGTTCCATGAAGCTTATCTGTAGTTCGGGGATGTATGCTTTCTCTCGGTCCATCATCTCACTGGGCCTGTTCCCCATGGCTTTTTCCTGCACACACAGACATGAGTAATGAGCTCTCTAATGTATAAAACGCCAAACACTTAAGAAGATACTTATTAAATTATTTAACATTCAACAGGCCATGTTCACTGGCACATACCAGATCTCCTTGAGAGAAGAACTCTTTGTAAATCAGCTCCTGTGAACACAAACAGAGAGACATCTGTTATTGTTAATATGGTTTCATATTCATGGTGACGTTGGTAAAGCTTAATTAAATATAGTTATGAATTGTCCCAGAATAAAGTAGCAAATATCAACTGGAATCCTCCATAATTATATATTTTAGGGACAGACCAATTTTCCGTTGACATGTTTGTTTTTTAAAATAAACACAAGTATTCAATATTTGATCCAAATATAACCTTAATTTGACTTTGCTGAATCATTTCTCATTTCTCATCATCACATTTAATTATTTTGTGAAATTACGTTTTTGTTAATCCCCAATCATTTTCTGGCCATTGAGAAAATAAAGTACCAATTGAGACCAAAATAGACCAGAGTTTGTATTAAACAGAAATGTGCTTCCGGTTTTGGGAGAAAGGATTATAGTGAATTTGCTGTACTGTAGGTGTTTGGAGATTTAGGGTTTAGGGTGTATGATTTAGGATTTAGGACAAGGGTCAGGGGGGTTTTGCTACTGGAAAGGGGGCAGACCAAGATTAAGCATAATCCTAAAATGGAGTTTCACAGAATCGAGAATAAAGGGTACATAGACAGAGAGGTTGTTTCCAAAAATACAGCTAAGAATCTCTGATCCTTATTGTCACATAAAGGCATCAATTTACTGTGTAGTAATTGGGAAATGGAGAATGTAAGGAATGCACTGCTGAAAATAAGAGATGCAATAACATTATAGAGTAATACAGCATGACTAACAGTGACAGGATATAAATGCTCTGAAACTGCATTACAGCAGTCCTTTCACTTCATCAAAACTTTTTTTGTATGAACTTGCAACAAACTGTTTGAAATGACAGGGCAATTTGCAAGTTGTGATACATTGATTACTAAATATTAATCATTGTTCACATTAAAAGGATAATTGAACTAAAACAACAACAATCTCTGGACTGAGACACATATACATGATTGTACAAACGGCTGAATATTTGTAAAAGTGTTTAGCACAAAGCACATACAAGGCTGTTCACAGGATAGGACCAAAACTCTGCCTTCTGATTCATATATTGTTTTCTTTTACATAAACAGGACTCTCTAAAGTTATGATAGATGGACGTATGCAAAAAATCTGTTTGTGTTAAAGTTCATCAACAACACACTCAGCTATATGTGCGGTTACATATGTCACATTATAATGTAAAATATAGACATTGGTGTAGACAGAGACTATAAACTGACAGCAATCTTGCGAGTGGTTTTCCAGCCCTTAGTTTGGTCTGACAGGTCACACGATGTCATCAAGAGGCACAGCAGCATGGAGCGGTGGTTGCGGTTTTTTGGATCGTATCCATCTGAAACACACACATGCAAAATAGTTACTCTATTTTAACGGCATTAACAGACATACATTTGAAGAACTTATGAAAGCCACTGGTAATAACTCTAGAGTTCATCACACCTCTGTAGGATTTAAGACATTTAACTGATTAATATTTATTTTTTCAAAACTCATTGCATTTTAATGTACTCAAAAATGTACCACATCGAATGTTAGGTCAAGGCAATTTGTGGATTTGGTAGGGAGAAATTATACTTCAATGGTATCTTAATACTGTATATTTCCATTCTGTGTTGGGTTAAACTATTTTTCATCCATAATTGACAAGTGACACACTGTGGTGCAAGGCATTCAGTAAGTCATTTAGAAGCTTTTAATGTCCTTGGGTTACTTTAACAGCACACGATGATTCAACAGAAGAGACTTTCACTCAGGATAACTTATAATTGGTTGCATTCAGGCGTAGCAAACTGCTGGCCAGGAGGTTACAGTCAATTATTTTATGTAAGAGTGCAGTAAGCAAGTGCCTTTTCAAAAGGGTAAATAGTCCAATAAAAAGATAGGATTACTAAGACTGTTAGTGATGAATGCTGCAAGTTTGACCCTCAGATCCAGGAAAAATAAAACTGAAAAACTAGAGTCATTATGAGCCTTTTGTGTTCGGTCGACTAGGGAGCCAGCAGAGGAAATTGGTTTATAATGTCACAGTCCATCTTGTTTTATTTGCGTCAAAATGGACATATATTGATTTACTTGTTTAATCCAAAAACGATGACAATTGTTGTTATTCTACTTGTTTGCTAACATGTATTTAATTGGCATTTTTTTCACTAAAGAAATCAGCCCATATTTTTTGAGGAGAAATTGAAAAATCTTGGTTTGTTGTCACCAAATATGTGAACAAAGCCTCCCTTTGCTTTTCATGGTTGTGAGTTTAAAGCAGAAGTAGAGATGTGTCTGTGCATACTGAACTACTGAGGCGTACCATCAGCCATCTTCTGCAAGTCCTTGAAAATGCGTAGGTGGTGAGCCAGGTCTGTAGCCAGAATGATGTCTCTGATCAAATCCAGCATTCGTGTATAATCCTAAAAAAACATCAACATTTACTTAAGCTTACACATAGCTGGATAGCAGAATTAAGAACATTTTAATTATAATTAAGAAACATTTGTTAATTGCGAATGTCAGATTTGAATAGCTTACCTTCCTGTTGAACTTCTCAAAGATGTTGCAGCCGTGAGTGTTCAGGATGGCGATGGCCTGGGCAAAGTGATGTCTCTGTGAGGCACATAAAGCATGATGGGGAAAGTAAGTACATTTAAAATCGCTGCTTCTGAAGGAATGTTAAGTCAGGTTGCAATACAACAAGCAAAACCAGTTTACATGCCTCCCAGTGCCTCATCACTGCTGCATGGAAATCAAGTTTGAGTTTGGCCACTAGGTGTCGTATCAGCACAAAACAATATTAGTAGATCACACATACTGAAGTTCATCAACATGGAAGCAACAAACAAATATAGGACAATTCTACAAAGGTTAATTCTACATATTGCACAATTGAATGCGCTCATTAGAAGTGAGGTCATATTAAGTGTATTGTTGACTGCATTTTATTCAGAGGTGATTCTCATATTCTGATTTCCTCATTTGTGTAAATGGTAAGGACCAAAAAAACACCTCTCAACTTAATATATTCATGACCTTTCACAATACATTTGTATACAGGCACATCATGTTGTTTGAGCTCTGTTTCCAGTGAGCTCTCCCACATCCCTGTGATGTAACTGGTTGTGAGTTTACCTCCATCACAGATCCCTCTGAGCTGTAGAGAGCAGCCAGCACCGATTGCTGAAAATGGAAACAGACAGACAAATGAAACACTATCCTTTCAGTATACACATTATATTGATTCAAATGAAACAACATCCTTTGATAACATCCTTTAACTCTACTTGTCAGCTTGAATATGAAAGATTGAAAAAGAAAAATCATAAAAGAAGCTGCTGAAACGATGACCTTTGTTGCATAATAAGAGCTGGTATGTGCGTCATTTAGGTGCTGGAGGGTTAAACATGATTACAGAGGAGCAGTGCGAAATGTTTTTATAACACAATGACATCTAGTATCTCAGTGGGGCGAATTCACAGACTGAGAGACGCTGACGTCACAATGATTATTTGTTGATATTAAAAGCCTGAGCTTAAAACATTTACATTTTTAGTCGCCCTTTTTTATGTTGCAGGTAAAGTGATGCTCTGCTACACTTCCTATTAAGGAGGTTCATTACCCCTTTCCCCTTTTTATCATTTTCAACGCTTCATTGTAAGCCCTCTGAAAAGGCTAAAACAAAAACATAATTTCTGCTCTTACTGAGGCGACTTGGAAAGAATTGTTGGTGCCACGGTGATCCAAGTCATGGCACATACAGGACACAAAGAGAGCAAGAATCTCTATTTCCCTAAAAAAAAGAGAAGAGAGAAGGAGGGTTAACGATCAAAACAACTGCGTTTTGCTACTTCTGTAACCAAGCGTTTTACACCTACTCGAGGTAGTTGGATAGCCCTAGGTTTTTGTAGAGCAGGTAGCAGAAGTGTGAGACAGAGAAGGCGTGCATCCAGTTGTGGTAGGGGGGGTCCCTGTAGCCTTTCTTCACCATCAAACAGAACCTGACACCAAAGCAGGAGTTTTATTATCAAATACAACACAACATGCCACATCTAGCACATGTAAACTCATTATTTTCCAGCTTCAAGGTTTGTTTTGGTTCTATTTAATACTTTCAATTTAAACAAATCTATAACTTTGCTGAAATGCTGAATCGCTGCACCGGGAAATGTTCCTACCTCCCAACGCAAGGAACGATTTTGACTTGAAGTTAACGGTATATTAAAATAATTTATAACTCTACTGATCAATTCTGACCAAAATATTCAGCCGTTCTGAAAAAATGTTGATTTTAATCTAATGCATTATGTCAACAGATTACACATAATTGTATTAAGTTCGTGGAAAGCAATAATATTAAGTTGACCCTAATATTATAATAATTTAGTATTACTTATTAGGTAGAGCTTCACTGTGATGAGACACTCCTGTGTAATCACTCAGTATGAACTTCTAATTTTTACATCTTGTATGCTTCACTGCAATCGGGATGATTACACCAATGATAATTAGAATACATCAAACCTAAAAGCACTTAACTTTAACAATCTAAGAAGTTTGTGTGATATAATGATGGAAAATAAGGACCTAGTACAAAACAAAAACTGGAAGTATTCTTAATAAATAATGAGGTAAGATAACATTTGAAAGCAACTGGAGGACACACTCATACACACAGAATCTTAAATTGTGTCAATGAATTGATGGAGTTGTCAGACCTGGCCAGAGTGTTCAGGTCAATCTTGTATGTGTTGATGAAACCCATGTCTTCAAACATGCTGAGGATGCCCTGCAGACACACACACAACAGGATCAGTCAAATGTTTCTGTTTCGTTGAGCTTCCTCCACTCTGTGTATCTAATCTCTCTTTGTCTCTCTTTTTTCACATCTTCTCTGAACCTCTGTCTCTTACCAGCGGCGTGGTGTCATCAGGGAGTGAGCGAGGTGTGTACGTGAACTCGGCAAAGCACGGGTGGAACTCCAGCACGGGTTCAACCCCCGTCACCAGCAGCTTAGTAACCTCTTCCTCTGAAACCTGCAACATACACATACTGAATCATATTGGGTAAATAATACGGACAGTGTCAGTAAATAAAACACGCCTCTGAGCGAGAGTAAGTGAGATGCACAATAGTGATTTTACCTTCATATGGTACATCATCATCTCATTGGCCAGGTGGGATCTGAACTGAGCTTCATGGACTCTCTTGTAGAGCAGAGACTAAAGAAATAAACAATTTGATAATAAACCAACAGTTATGTCACATATTACAGGCTACTGTACGATGCACAGTTCAGATACAGCAAGCAAGAACTCTAATCATTTTTCTCCTTTTTCTCAATTTTGAAAAATAGCACTGGGTAAACTCGATCTATGGCATTCATAAGAGCATAATTTAAAATACTTTGTCACTAGTTTTTCAAATATTTGTAAGAATATCTTAAGAAAAGCAGCGGTCAAAACGTTGTCTCCTGCTTGTTATAGATCATCCAGCTGAACCTTTAGATACCGGTCACAGCATACTGTACACCATTGATTAATAATATATATATTAACGAGCTGCCTTGAAGGCAATACGCTTTCATATTAAATATCTTTACAGTTTATAGATAAACCATTGAGTATCTGCAGTTATTCAGAGGACACTGCAAGAGCTGCTAAATATGAAGGTGGAACAGAAATGCTCATCACTGCTGTACTATGACTATCAGCTCTTCTTTTCCTACCATCCTTCTTTCCTTACTTCCTTTCCTCCTTCCTTCTTTCCTTCAGACTTCCGTCCCTCCTTCCTTTCTCTATCGTCTCTTCTTTATCTCTATATTTAATGCAGTGCCTTTCTTTTGGCACATTATGTGAAATCAGATGTAAATCCTTTAAATTACTCAAATCAAGTGTGACTGCTTATCGGCATTCTTTAAAGGGAAGATAAATAAATCCAGTTGAATCATTTTTAATCAACATTTCCACTACGTTCTGGTAAGAAAATGCAGCAATGACAAATATGATGAAAAAGTTTTATCGGCAAACACGCTTAACAGCGAATGAAAACGTGTTTTAATCGAGATAATAAATATTGGATTATTGTGATACTTGCAAAGGATAAGAAATCAATGCAAACTTTAAAAAACGTATCATGACAGCCCATCTTCATCATCGTCTTCATGGGCTGCATACACCAGCGTGTCTGAATGTGTGTTAATGGGTTTGCAGCAGTGAGTGCCTCTGAACTACGCCATAGAAGCCACTCAGCTCCATCACAAACTGAATCTCTTAAAATTTCCCCGGAGGCTTTGCTCTGCTCCGCCTTGAATGAGTGTTTTGCTCCCACTGAATTGATCCCATTTTCCCAGACAGGATTGATCTCTCTGACAGCACTCACAAAAGACCTATCACTCTTTTAAGGAGAAAGGGACTCTTAGTACACTAGTGTGAAAGCCTATTGTAGAAACTTTTCCTTAATTCCTCTCGCACAGTCACATTTAATTAAGGGTTACTATTGTGAAACTTGCAGAGATTACAATATTATACATTACATTGATTTTGTGAGCTATTGATCAAAACCAAGCGGAGATAATGAGCTAGGATTGTTTACAATGGGTATGAAGAAGAATGTGTAACTTAGAAATGCTGCATTAATTCACTTTTAAATGGCTGAGATAATAAAAAAAAAGTGATAGAAGCTGTCTTCCATGAACTCAGACGTTTGGGTTGTTAATTAATATGTAAATGTGTAGTAGATGTACTCAATGCTTAATAAGCTTGCTTAATAGCATGACGTATCTGTTTCCTCATATACAAAACAAGTGAAAGGCAGCATATGACTTTAATACAAACTATTTAATGCCTTGTCCATGACCTGATGTCGTTGCCTATTGAACAAGCCGGAGCAGTAAATGTAAAATGAATAGAGTGTCAGTTCTTTCAGCCGGAGAAGAGACTTACATGAGCGAGGCTGATACCACAGTAGATGGAGAAAGCCATGGCAAGGTCCTCGTCGAAGCGGTTGAACCACGGCCCGTTCATTTTATTCACCAACTCAGCGACTCCAATCACCTCTAACAGATGAGGATTCAAAGAAAAGAGAAGAAGAGAGAAGTACAGATGAAGAGGAAAATAAAGGTGGGATGTACAGTGAGGTTGTGAATTGAGAGAGTTGGTGATGAAGAGAGTGGAAAATAAGGCAAGGAGGTCAAAAGTGCAGAACAGACGTTGAATAAAAATAGAGCCACTAATTTAAATTGATTAGACACTGCAGCTGAACCCAATTGCACAAAAGAAAAATCTGAATTGTACCTCTCAATCGGAAAGTTTTCTATACAGAGACATATCACAGAGCATCTAAAGTCAATCTGCGTAGATACAGCAAGAAGTCGGGAGCACGAAAGTCGGGAGCGTGATCAAAGAGTTTTCTAAAGATGTCTAAGTATGGAAACGTATGGAACTGAGGATAGTTGCCTCTTCAGCACTTTAACATTTAGGAGCAAAGAAAATTATGTAACAACTCTTTGTGCTATTCTGAGAGAGAGAGAGTCTTTGTGGAAATGTAGCATCGTTTCTTAAAAGGGAAAAAGAATCTGATACTTTATTATATTATCAGCAGCCTCACTCTTTCATTATTAGGGCTTAATTGGACTCCTCAGGGGTAACTGGGCAGATAACTCCAATTCAAGATAACAGATGTTGCCAAATGTTGTAAAAGAACAGTAGAAAAAGATTTAGTTATGATGTACCGAGTTGCTTGAAAAGACTGTCCAAGAGTAGCTGAATGTTTTTTATATTAAACTTTTAACCTAGAATAATGACATTTTGGCAATTCAACATGTTAACTACAACCTACCTATATATTGATGTATTTTCTGATTATTTGGATAATTATGATTTTTACTTTTTTTCCTTGACATTTTGTGTGCACAAGTTCCCAATTAATGGTATTGTTTAAATTAGTTTTCTTCTTATTAGCTTGTATAAAAGGGGATTTACAGATATTCCAGTTTGATGACAAAGTTTAGAATGCGTGACTTTTTTGTATGTTAGGTGGAAGAGTGTGTGTGTGTTTGTTTGTGTGTGTATAAGTCATTGTTGCTACCATTGCTCTCATCTTTAATGGGGAAGCAGAGGATATTGCGAGTCTTGAAGCCGGTGCTGTCGTCCACACCGCGGTAGAAGAGAGGATGGGAGTACGCGTCCTTAATGTTCAAGATCTGACCTGTGGTCGCCACGTGACCGGCAATACCCTGATCTGCTGGAATACGAAACTCATTCTGCACACACACACACCCACACACACCCACACACACACACACACACACACACACACACCCACACACACACACACACACACACACACACACACACACACACACACACACACACACACACACACACACACACACACACACACACACACACACACACACACACACACACACACACAAACACATTGCTTATGTCATCAGGAGACACTTTGCTTCTTTTACACGATTGCTTTTAATTGATTGTTGACAGTACAGCCAGACAGGTTATGCTCAACAAAAGACGCTAACGACATCCTGCATTCCAGTCCGGATGGGGACCTTTGTTGAATGTCATTCCCTATTTCTCCGTTCCATCGCATCCTGTCTATCTTGACTGCCATCTCACTAATAAAGACATTATATCTCTCCTCTAAAAGGTCACAGGAAAGACACATGCACCTGTCTGTGTGTGTGCACGTGTGTCTCACCTCCTCGTCACTGACCACGCCTCCGTCAAACACCTTAGCCACCAACTCATGACTGACTCGGTCCAGCAGGAACACAGAACAGCTGGAGAAACAGAAAGACAACGAGACAGAGTTAGAGGTGGGACGGAGAATGAAGCAAAGCGGAGAAAATGAGAATGTTCTATCTTGTTTAATCTCAGGTCATTTTGTACTTTATTCAAATGCGGCAAGACGCTTAAGAACAAATTGCAGAGATAGTCTTTTTAAATGGAGATGAAGACATTCACACTATGCACACACACACTCTTTCACACACACACACACACACACACACACACACACACACACACACACACACACACACACACACACACACACACACACACACACACACACACACACACACACACACACACACACACACACACACACACACACACACACACACACACACATTGAAACATCCCTTTGAAGATGAATCAGAGGTCTTACATTTCGGCATCACTGAGGTTCCTGGCCTCCGCTACAATTTCCTGTAACAGCACTGACACATCATCTGAAAGGAGAGAGAGGGAGAGAGTGGGTGAGAGAGGAAACAAAAGGAAAGCGGAGGATATTAAAGGAATAAAAGCAAAGCCCAGATAGACACAAACAGAGATCATACAGTGAGCAGCGGTACAAGATGATAAGAGCTTTTGTAATCAGCGGTTGGGTACAGTGAGAGGGCAATTTGCTGTACCGGTGGATAAATTCTTTGCACCTGCAATCACGATGAATCATCAATGACTTATTGTGCAGTTGGTGCTTACCGTTAGGTATAAATCTAAATGACTCAGTATAATTACAGGATAGAGAGGTGGAGCCATCACTTTCAATGCCCTTTTGATTTTATGGTTATGATAATGGGTGTAATCACCTTTTCGGTAGTGTCACATACAATTACATGCCCCATTCGTTTCACTGGGCGATCACTTAAATATGGGCCATTAAAGCAAATGATGCTACAACGTTCTTTCTTCACATACAGAGACAGGCAGAACTTACCCAAGTGTGTGAAGAGATTTTTGGCCACTTGTAAGAGTGCCTGGGTGAAGAAACAGGGGACACGGAAAGCTCTTTAACTTCATGCATATTTATGAAGGCATATATAATGTGTGTATGGGTGGGTGAGTGAGTGTGTGGGCATGTGCAGTACCTGGCAGTCCACTTTGAGTTTCTGTTCTTTCTGGAAGGCCAAAGTTGAAGTGAGGACCGTTGAAGTGTAGCAGAAACAGTGCTGGATCGCGTGCTCATCTGCCTCTGTGTGTCTGTGGCAGGGAACACACACACACTTAGCTTGAATATTTACTTCAGGACGCAAAATACTTTTGATTTTCTTAATATAAATACTTTTTATGATCCCTTGTTTATATTAATATTAATTTATCTGACAGTGTAGAGATGGACTGGAAATGGGAGAGAAGAGGCTGCAATCGAACATTGCAATAATGTTGCATGTGTTGTAACCCCTCAGCTAGCAAGGTACCCTGTTATTAATACATATTTAAAAGTTTTCAACATGTGTAGCAGAAATGGTAAATTACCTTTTCAATCTAGAGAAATTGTGATTATGGAGCGTTTTTCAAGCAAAAGCTTTAATTATTTTTTTGTTCTGGCTTCTTTAAAATGAGGCTGTGATGCCTTTTCAGTTTTATCTATTTATATATATCATATAAATGTGATATCTTTGGATGTTTTATCATCTTGGGGTAAAAAAAAAACACGTTCAGTACTAGCATAAGCAAACTCTGGTTTCCTGCAGGTGCTGAATGGGACTGTGAGTCTTTAAATGAAATGACATGCAGGCAAATGAAGACTGATGAATGAAATTATCTGCAGTGATGTTGGTAATTTCCTGCAGTTATCTTCCTTTGCCTACAGAGGGCAGTAGTAGTATTGTGTGGATGTGCCGAGCAGTGTGTAGCTTGAGGGTTTATTCTTTTACTCTTTCCCAGGAATCCTAGCGGGGGAGGCATGATTTAAGCCGAGACTGAAAAAAGGCCTGGGAAGCTCAATCTAAGGGCATTTGGGGTCGCACTCTCAATACTTATCAGTCTTGTAAATCAAGCTGGAAAATAATTTTCTGTGGTACCAGCTAGTTATTTGCAGTAGTCTATATTTACGCAGCTAGTGTGAGAACCAGCAGGTTTCCAAAGAAAGTTGGACACAAAAGCCCACAACAAAATGGTATTTGTGAACAACATTGTTAGGAAAATGTGTGTGACCTGTTTGCTCTTGTGTGAAGCTGCCATGGGGTTGGCTGCAGTTTCTCAAAGGGTACAAACAAAACAAAACCCTGCCTCAGAAATAAATCCAACAGGCAATCGACATGGCCTTCCGAACATTTCCGCCAAATTTCAACATCTACCTCAACTGGTATTGGCCTTTTTCAAGTATTTTCTATTGTCATTATGCAACACAGGGTTGCATTATGTTATGAAAGAGAAACATGACAAAGAGAAAACAAATAGTGTAGTGCATCCCTATAGAGCAGTTTTTGAATTAGCATCAGAAGACATTTAAACAGCAGAAACACCAAAAATGTTTAATTCTCTGGGATGATATTATATTGTCAACATTTTCATTTTCAATCAGCTTTCACATTTGAGCACCAAGCAGCATTGATTGTCTCTGTTATATGGCAAGTTCCAGTATACTGAATGTCCTGACATTTTTACACTCAGGGTGCAGGGTTATCATGAAAACATGTGACTCTGAAATTGTAAAAGGGTCTGATTCCTATATAACTGTTCACGTGTGTTTCCTAGGGCACCAGGCTGATTTACATGTTTAGGTTGCCAGGCTGAGACAAGTTACTCTGCATATAAATATGCAATCTATATAATGAGGGGATGTATCTTTGAGATAAATGTCTCGACTAAAATCTGTATGACTGCGCTCACAGCGAAGGATAAATGTATCACATTTTAGGCACAGTTGCCACCATAATCCTGCTGCTGTTACTATGGTAATGAGATGCCAGCTCTGTCATCAGTGCCACCGGCAGAGGGGGAAATTATAGGACATGATCCCCTCTCATCTGTCTTAGTCGAGAGAGAGAGAGAGAGAGAGAGAGAGAGAGAGAGAGAGAGAGAGAGAGAGAGAGAGAGAGAGAGAGAGAGAGAGAGAGAGAAGAGAGAGAGAGAGAGAGAGAGAGAAGAGAGAGAGAGAGAGAGAGAGAGAGAGAGAGAATGGAAATAGGAGGGATTGTCCTGTATTTGGGTGTGAGTGAGCCTCAGTGTGAGTGTGTGTATGATTGTGGGAAAAAGAAGATAAAATATATGAATTAATCAGAAATCAGCAGACATTTCTATAATTAGATAAGTAGAAATGTATGCAGCTTGACATGGAGATGGTGACGTATGGATGTATGAATAGATGGACAGATTACATTAGCATACTGTAAGCCGCTGTTAGATAAATATGTGTGTCCACTTTGAATCAGTGCTTCAGGAATTATGAAAATCCAAATAATCTTCTGGCTGACATCCCAGCATTTTGAATATACGTCAGCAATAAGCATCAGTTGATAAAGTACTGTAGTTTTAAAGGTTAGCCGGAGGAGCTTTATGCTATTATCCTAATAAACACATTTGAACACACTCTGCATGAAATGGTTCAATTTGATCCAATGATAACAGAATGTAATTAAGATGGAACTCGGGGAGCGGTAACTTCTGCCAAGGCAAATCCTTCTTTCAATTTTCAGTGCGTAACTTGGACGACACAAAGAAGATGTGTTGTATTTTAACACTCAGATCCTTTGATAGGTGGCATTGGCGTGTGGGGAACCATTTTTTCTCTCCAATTATTCCAAAACCACATGAATGCCGCACAAATGCCTCTTATAGTCTTAACAAAAGGGGAAAGACAATAGTGTATCCCCCATTCATTCAGATCAACCAATAATGACATAATCTCCTTGGTGTAGGTCATAGCTTACTGTGTGAACAGTTTGTCTTGCATACCTTTGCCCATTCTGCTTGTTGAAGGCGCACGCTAACGCCACCACCTGACCAGTCGCCCTGCTGACCACAGGGACACAAAGCATGGAGGAGATATCACAGCCCAACATGCTGGACAGCTGCCTCCGCTCCTCCTGAGAGAATGAGAGAGAACAATAAGGTTAATACAAAGGCAAAATGTGTGAATGGATAAGTAAGAAAGATGGACAGAAAGGAAATGTCTCCTTACGGCACTGATGTCTTGAAGAGTGATGGACTTCTTCTTCTCGACAACCTGACCAAAGCGTCCAAACATCAGCTGGAGAGAGGAGAGAAAACGAGAGAGAGAGAGATAAAGGAAATGTGTGTAATGAGAGCCGGAGACAGAAAGAAACCAGGATTGCTGAGTGAGCCCCTGGAGATATAAATAAAGCTTGTTTATTCAGAGCGAAGTCTATTACCTCCCTTGTTAAAATAGCATAATTAACCCAACAAGGGTGTGTTTTCTCTTGTCCAGATATCTCTCTGCTCCAATTACTGTTGAGATTTCACACATCATTTAGCCTGAGTACATGCTTTTTTTCTGCACCATAATGGAAAACCATGTTCAAAATGCTTTGTCTGCACCACAACCAGGGAAAGGGGACTGTAAGCACCCAAAGAAGCGATTACTTGTGCAAATGTCTTAATTACAACCCCTGCCAGGGATTATAAAAGATTATATTTGTTAGGGGTGTCTTCCGTTGTCAGTCAAAACAACCCAGGGTAACAACACAATGGCAACAACACTCCCTATGACACCATCTAATGGCCTCCATGGTTTAGAAACACAAGTGAATGATTATGCCACTTACTAAATGCAGGCCTTATTTACTACACAGTGAACGAATAACACAAAATGATCAAAAAAGGCAAAGATGTAGGTCATGTGAAAAGATGAAATGAATATATGTGAGTAATTAATTTGTTTGTTTTCTCACCGGGAAGCTGATTTCCTCCTCCAGGACTTTGTCTCCAACAACCTAAAGGTCACAGAGGTCAAAGGTCACGGTTTAGTTATCTGAGTCATCATTAATATGGCAGAGGGCATTTATTTGTGTGTGTGTGTGTGTGTGTGTGTGTGTGTGTGTGTGTGTGTGTGTGTGTGTGTGTGTGTGTGTGTGTGTGTGTGTGTGTGTGTGTGTGTGTGTGTGTGTGTGTGTGTGTGTGTGTGTGTGTGTGTGTACCTGGCAGAAAAGCTGGTGGTTGTCCTCGGACACCAGTAGCAAACAAGAACACTGCGACTGAGTCTTCTCCTGGAGCTGAAGGAGAACACAAACATGATATCAGATGGTGAATCACAGAGAAAAACTCTCTTTATCAGACTCGGAGAGATTGTTTTGAAAGCCTCAATTCAAGGTGTTTTGGAACATAGTCAACGTGTGAAGAGAAGATTAGAAAGCAGTAGACAGTGGGAAATAATTGGGGGTAAGGTGCTGAAAGGGTATATTATCTTATCTTAAATCTCAAACATTAAAACCTTGAATACATTTAGCTTTTATTTAAAGAATGCATTCAACTGGGAAATAAAAAATATTTTAAATAGGCACATTCGTCCACATTATTGTTATGCAAGTCACAGGGGGAACGTACGTCATCATACATTTGCTGAATCAGTTTTCACTGCATTTTGTTGCATTTTGCATATATGTTATGAAACCTTTTTGGCAATTCGTCAAGCTTTTTCTGTGTTTCTTTTTCAGAAAGCATGCATAAAAAGAGGTGGATATCGGTCATAGATGTCTGTAAGTCTAAATGTAGAAGTGTGTGTGCGCTCAGTAGCCTATCTCTGCTGCTGCTGTGCTCTGTAATGTCCACAGATTTACAACAAACTTCCTACTGCTGTCTGTGATGAGAAACATTTCATTCATAGACTGAAAATCACTCATGATGACGCAAAATAATGCAGGTACATAAGCATGTACATGATCACACCCACACACACACACACCCAAAGTCACAAGAGCAGCGTTTCCTTATCATTCTTCTCCGTAATCCACAGAGTGGGATAGAGAACAAGCAGGAAAGACATATACGCCAGTCACTGCCAACACACTCGCCCCCGGCACACACACTAATGTGAACTAACACACAATCACAACCATAAACACAAAAGCAAGTTGCTGCACCCACATATAATAAACCCCTCCACCCTCTTCCTTCCCAAATACAGTTAATCCCATGAGAGTCGCCCCAAGCTCTTCCCAACAAACTGACAATTCCTCAGTAGCAACAATCTTCCGCTTCCTTTCCTCCCTCCCTCCCTCTCCCGTTACCCCTCTTTACAAATGTAACAATAAACAGGCGAAACAAATCATGTCAGATCCAAAATACATTATAAAACCCCTGCAGTCTTTTGCACCACCAGAACTTCTCCCTCTCCCTTCCTTCAGATGCAGGAAAAATACTACAAATTCAGGTTTAGAGGCATCAAAGACTAACACTTTAAATGCAGGCGGCATGGCTGCTGCAGTGTTTTTCTGTCCCATGAATCCAGTCCTGCGGCGCCAAGGTAGCAGGGAAGGTCAGGAAGGCGATAACTGTTTAGACTTTACCCTTCCACAGAAAAATACCTTCAATTTTCTTTTAAAGGAACACATTACTTTAAAACCATTTCAATAATTTCTCAACAGTTCTCACATTACGATCACTGCAGTAAACAGCAAATGAGTTCCTCATATATATATATATATATATATATATATAAAATGACAACATAATGAGAAAAAAGCTGACAAAATAACTTCTCAAAATGCTGAAGTTGGAAATTGTATTTATAAATTCGATACCACTTTACAATAAGACTACCCTTATAAAGGATTCATAAAGGGTTTATAATTAGGTTATGAATTAGGTTGTACACACTTTATTAATCATTAAGAACCATTTATAAACCAGTTCTAACATAGTTTTCATCCATCAACACAGGCTCACTATTTGGCATGATGACTAAGCCTTATATTGGCTACTTAGCGAGAATCAACTCAGTGAACAACAGATACCAAGGATGCTGGCTGATGAAGAAGACGAAGTAAGCTATGGTAGCCAATATAAGGCTTAGCAGTACAGATAAATGTGGGCTCACTATTTGGCAAGCAACCGGTCACAGTTGCCCTGTTTATCTCATGTCTTATAAAAGCTTATTAATGATTTATAAAGTGTTCACAACCTAATTAATAAATGAATTACAAACTATTCGTAAACCCTTTATAAGGGTAGTCTTATTGTAAAGTGGTACCATAAATTCTGATTAACATAATGTTCTAACATAATAACAATAATTCAAAAACTGCAAATACTTCAGATTACTATAATTTGGCGATATCATTGTTTACAGTCCGACAAGCAACGTCAGACGCAAGAATAAGTTGGAGTTGAGAGACAATGTCTACGACCTGATTGTATCACAAGACACCAGTTTACCCTCAGTTAAGAGTATTTGTTATTTAAAACAAGTTAAAACGATCTGAGACGATAGCCAACGGGTTCAGAGATGCTCTTCTGCTCTTCACACGGACCATTAACCACATTTAACCAAAATCAGTTCAAATGTTGCAATTAGATCTGCATATATTTTGAATACCTAAATCTAAAGAAATAGACCTTCTTGACATAACGTATAAATGAGGGCTGCAAGGGACGATTGCTTCCAGACTAATCAATGAATCATTTGGACTTTAAAATATCTTTATATAGTCAATTAATCTGTAGTC